>NC_064906.1:14647500-14845000 GCF_929443795.1 Astur gentilis | reverse complement strand
TCCTTTTCTATATGGAGGCTTTTCTACTATAAGATACAGTACCTGCTCTAGATGCTATGTGATTTACACAAAGAGGTAAGGAGACAGAAGCATGGTCAAGTACCACTTGCACCACACCAGAGATGATTATTTCCCAAGGGAACCCCTTTCCTCCCTTTCTTTCTGTAGCAATTAACATAGGTTTGGCTTAGTTGACAATAGCGTTAATGTTAGTGTTAAGGTCAATAAGCATGACCTTAAGTTAACCCTATAGGATAAGGGAATAGTCTAGTCATAAGAATAAAGAAATAACTTCAGCATAAACAACCTGTCAATCACTGAGAAAGTTGTGAACGTGTGGAGACTTCAAGAAGAGCAGATTGTGAGCACCACATTTTAGCCACCAAGTGTAAGAACAAGACAATAAAAATTGGATGTTTTCCACCCAGCCTGTACACTTTAGTGACCAGAGTAATTTGGGAAGAGAGCCTGGAGGACCCCTCAGCACTGTACCAGGCTTTGGGACCATCACTTTGACCTCTGGAGGTGCCTGAGAGAACAAGGGTGCTTGTAGCTACAGGGGATGCATGGTGATGGCTGGAACCACCCACTTTCCTCCACATTACGCTGTTTCTCTCACAGAACACGGAAGCTGTGTAATTCATAAAATTGCATATATCTGTGATTAAGATGTTTTGGTATCCAAATCCACTTAGTCTCCACATTGTCATTCCATTTTAAACCGAGACAGCTTCATTTCATCCTGATTTTTTTTGTCTACCACCAGGCAGTCACCACGTTCGTGCAAATTCAGTGATTGCATGTTATACGATAACATGCATTTAATACTGATATGACTTTGTGCCTTGCAAGAGGAGGACTAAGAGCAATATACACCCCTGACCACCAGAATAGGAGATTGAAAAGAAAAGGTGGAAAACCCGCCAGAGTATTCACTCCCATTGAAGAAAATAAGGCAAGAAATACAAAACCAGATCTCATAGGGTAGGAAAGTAGAACCAGAAACAGTATGCCTTTTATTCCTAGTTCTAGCCGTTATTACCACTGTGGCATATGGAAAAGATGAGGAAGTGTAATCAGACCATAATGAAGAGCAACAATTCGTCAACTTCCATCCTACCAAATTCTCCATTCCCAAAACTGTTCTTCTACTTACCATCCCCTCCTGCATGGTTAATTATAAGATTGTATCACACCTTCATATAAATTATTTGTCCATGCAATTTCATGCCATTATTTTCTCTTACCTTTCCATCTATGTTGTGGAAAACTCAAATTCTGCAGGACTGAATAAGCTGTTGTCTACTACTGTACAGGCCTGCCTGAAAACTGATTAAAAACCTTTTTGCTTGACTTCTATAGATTCTAGATGAAGTTTTTAATGGTTGAGACATCCTGAGTGTGATTCAAAAATCCTTATCAGAGAAATAATTGGTTTTCATAGTTCTCTGTTCTTATTGGAAGTGATTTTTATGTTGTAAATGACTATAAGCCGTAATAAGCAACTTACCCAAGAAAGTATTTACATATGCTAATGTAAAGTAATTAAGATGCCCATTCCTTTCCAGGTCACCTTAGACCTCTTCCAAACTTAAATATAAATCTCAAATGAAAAAAAAAAAAAAGAAGGTTGTTGCATTCTGTTGAAATTTTTAAGAGTACAGCAAGGACACAGATTTTGCATTTTCTATTGCTTATTTCTTGGCTAAAACAGTTTGAAAAGTTACTGTAGGCATTTGAAGACCAGTGAAGAAAAGAATTTGCTATAAATGAGAAGGGCTGACCAGTTCTTTGGAAACTGCTAATGAAGATAAAATAACTGTTCTAGAATACAGTAAACAAGAAAATGAAATCTTGTTTACATTTATCTGGAGACAAGAACATGTTTAACCTTTTCAAGTGATTAAGAGCACCCCTTTTTTGTTCATTCACTTCTTAAGTATTTATGAGGGGAAAACCAGGAGAAAAATCTTTTCTATTGTACCAGATATCTTTCATATGTAAGCTTCAGATACATACAACACATATTAGGACTTATATGTTTAACTCTATATATTTAAAATAAAATACTGCTGGGTTTGTCTCTTCAGCTGAACTAGCACCAGAGAAGTTGAAAACATGTACTTTACCTTTAGGATCTCTGTTAAATCCCTATATGTCAACTGAGACTGGACAATTGCACAAATTGTCTCTCTAATAACCGTAGGCTGGATAAAGCTCTATCAAGTCCAGAAAAGAGTCTTGTTGACTACAGAAGGAGTTAGCCTGGGACCTTTGACTGGCTGTCTTTTCAAATTTCAGGTAGTGGCTACAGGGATGCTTTAAAAATACACTTCATGGCCTTCTTCAAGGAAGCCTTTTCTGGCAGTCCATTTGGGAGTATTTATTCACCAAAATTCCTGGAGCTTGGCAAGCACGAAAATATGGTATTAAATGTAGAAACTTTAATTTTCATCTCATTTAAAAACCTGAGTTGAATACTAATTCTAAAATAAATAAAATAAAGGTTGTTTGTCACAGTCATGATAACCTAGCAAGATTATGCTATATTTATAAAAATAGAACCTGTTAGTTTAACATATAAGTATTAAACATTTATTAGCTATTGGCTTTAGGGAATTGAGTTTCTTTAAAAAAAAAAGAAGAAAAAGAAGAAAAAGGCAGGGATGAAAGAAGAGAAAATGAAGTTTTACTTCATTGTACACATATTAAAAAAAAAAAAAAGAAATACACAAAGGTGTTCCCCTCACCCTAAAGTCATGTCAGCGTGCAGTCACAGATTCCCTTTTAATGACAGGTGATGATTTTCAGGAAATACAGTACTTCCTCTTAAATAAGAAAACCCAAACGTAGTGAAGAGTAGGCACTAAGCAAGGCATTTGTTTTATTCTGGTGTTATCTTTCCATCTCACTATATGTTGCGATTGCTCAAATATGTTGGATATTCCTCAAGGCAAACACTAACATCTGCTCTTGCAATCTTTCCCAAGCAGAGATATTAGCGATTTCAGTGGAGATTTTCCCCAGGGAATGCCTTCACACTTGGGGCCAGGATGAAGTTAGATAATTTAGGGCCTGATCTACAATGTGTGGAAATCCAGCAGAACTGAGAAAGGTTCACTAACACTTCACAACTGGTCTCATCTTGCATCACTCAGAGTAACAGGAGTTTTTATTGCTGACTTTAATCAGAGTAACATCTGGGCTGGCATTAGGCACAAAGTTAAACCCTTACGGAATTTCTCTCACTCACAAAAGCACCTCTCCTGGCTTCAGTGGGATTATATATGTGATAAAGACAAGCAGAGCTGGCCTTTAGAAGACAAATTTTTAAACCTTAAAATCAATATTGTTAAATTGGAAGCATGAATTTCCCCTTTTCCTTTCAAAAGCTCACCTGGCTGTAAATTCAAATATGGAAATAATCTCCATTTTGGGAGATTAATACCGTGTCAGCAGAAATGGCTGATCCTTTTTTACCTCCTTTTTCTAATGCCACTACAATTATGAGCTCAAGAAAACGTCCTTTGCTGCACCATAAAACAATTGTTTTTCTCTTTGCACTGCACCTCTTTTCATTGTCAAGATACTCATAGGTGTATTAAGAATAAAGACTCAAAATATTAAAAACAAAGTTAGTAACAAAGGTGTGTAAGGATGAAAACTTCTGTTTATTATATGTGTTATGACAGTGCCATGTGCTGTATTTTTCATCTCTCTTTTCTTATTAGTAGATGGGCATTACTTAGCTCCCCTAGGTGAACAATGTCATTTGTGTGACATGCTGATTGTTGTCACTTGAAAAGCAGGACATTTAGCTTTTAACCATACTGGTGTCTCCAAAAAGGTCTGTCTCAGACAAATAACCCAACAAGCACAGCTATTTATCAAGTTATCTTTAAACTTCTAGCTCTGTAAGATCCTTTTCATACAATTGTGGGCAAACATGCATCTCTTAATGTACACACAGAAAAAAAAAAAATAAATCACTGAATCATAGTTGATACACTATTATCTCTTCTTCTCCCTTACGACTGCAAGACTAGAAATCTGCATTCAAAATAGTTTGTTTTACTGGTTTTTGTACTATTCAGTGGTATCTACAGGTTATTGAATTCACGTGACAAGATTGGCTATTATTTGTGCCTCTTAGATCAAAGAATAGGGCATGCAGATCAGAGATCACAACTTTTCAGTGCTACAGAACTATTCAAATATAGTATGGACTTGGTGATAAACCAGTCAGTAATTTGGTCGAATTGTGGTTGCTGGTATTATTTTGTGAAGTCATTGGCATATTTTGCTCGCCAGAAAAAACAGCAACAACATCACCAGCCACAATAAATGGAGGAGACTGAAAAATAATAATACAAAAAAAGTTCTGCAAGAGAACTGCATATGACTGGGTTAGTTAAACAGATGGTTAGTTGTTTCATCATAAGGTGGTGTTTGACAAGAAACGCTGGTTTAAACTTGTCGTGGTTTAAGCCCAGCTGGTAACAAAGCACCACAAGGCTGCTCACTCCCTCCTCCCCCCCCCAGTCACGGTGGGATGGGGAGGAGAAAATATAACAAAACGCTCGTGGGTCAGGACAAGGACAGGGAGGGATCACTCACCACTTATGGTCACGGGCGGGGGGAATTGTTTGAGGGAAAACCAATTTAATTTACTACCAATCAAATCAAAACAAGGATAATGAGAAGTAAACCCGAACCTTAGACCACCTTCCCCCCACCCTTCCCTTCTTCCCTGGCACAGCTTCACTCCCGAATTCTCTCCCTCCTCCCCACCAGCAGCGGAGAGGGACGGGGAATGGGGATTGCAGTCAGTTCCTCACACGTTGTCTCTGCCGCTCCTTCCTCCTCAGGGGGAGGACTCCTCACTCATCCCCTGCTCCAGTGTGGGGTCCCTCCCACGGGAGACAGTCCTCCATGAATTTCTCGAGCACGGGTCCTTTCCATGGGCTGCAGTCCTTTAGGCACAGGCTGCTCCAGCGTGGGCTTTCCCACAGACCGGCGGCCATCTTGGGGACATCCATCCCCCGCTCCCCTCCACGGGCTGGGGGGGACAGCCTGCCATCTCACCACAGGCTGCAGGGGCATCCCCTCCTCCCCTGCTTCTCCTCCCTCACTGACCTCGGTATCTGGAGAGGGATTCCTCTCATGTTCTAATCCCCTCACTCACTGCGGGTTTCCCCTCTTAAATCTGTTCTCCCACAGGTGTTACTGCCACCACTGATGGGCTCGGCCTGGACCCGAGGTGGGTCTGACTTGGAGCTGTGGAAGCTTCTAGCAGCTTCTCATGGGAGCCGGCCCTGCAGCTCCTCCTTCTGCTACCAAAACCCTGCCACGCAAACCCAAACCAAAACTGTACAAAGTTGTTGCTGGTGATGACAGACCAGAGAAAAGTGACTGTCATGTTTCCAGTAGAGGACAATAGCCATTAAAGCTCCCATCACCCCATGCGTTTCTGTCTGCCTTCAAGACCACGGGGTGGAACCACAGGCTGGGGTTTTGCCCCACTGCCTCTCTATGCTTATGAGCAGTACAGAGTCAGTCAAGCCTAGAAGTCATCAGGATCATGGCACTGCTTCTCCAACTTTTCCTTTGTGTCTTCGTCTTCTGCTCTGTGAAGTATGGCTGCAATTCTCACCACTCCTACAGACTATAGACAACTATAGAAAAGTAGAATTTTTAGCCACTTCAAAAAATTAAGGGACCAATCTGGCTGCTGACTCCTACTCTATGGTAAAAAAGAGTGATTTGTCTTGTATAATGAGAGAGGTGTAATGTGGCCAACTTGAACCCACCCACCTTTTGAAGCTGTCTTCGCTGATTACAGAAGGAGGCCAAATTATTGCCTTGAACAATGCATCCTACTTGTAGCAAGGAGAGGTGAATTCTACTCAATTCATTTATGCAAAGTGATCTCAGAGTTTTAGAAAGAAATCCATCTCTTTTATACCTTTGAGAAACATGTAGTGTTATTAGAAAAATAGTATTTTCCTTCTGCAAAGGGATGTGGTTGTAAAAGAAATGGGTAGGTATTTTCTAATTCTTGAGAATTTATTTATATAGCTCTTTTAAAAATGAGACAAAGTAAGTCTAATATGTTTCAAATGAAAACACCACAGAGATCCTGAAGGGGGTGGTTTCCATCTAGAAAAAAGTAATTCTCCTCTTCCTACAATAAAGTTGCCCAAATGGTCCATATTTCAAAAAAAAATCACACACGCAAACTTACAAACCCTGTCAGCATCATCAATAAGATGCCAAGCACACAGTGGGTTCCTCTTTCTTTCTCCCAAATACCTGCAGCCACAGAAACACAGGCACAGAGCAACTATGTTGATGCCTCCGCCTTTAGTAAACTAATTCTTCCCAGTCCCAGTCTTGGCACTCGGCCACAAAGCACTAGCAAGGATCACACAAGAAACGTGCTCACGCTGCTTTCTCGCACAACACTTGCCCAAGGCACCTCAGAAAATAAACTTATAAGGATTCAGACAGGCTTGGAAAGTGTCCGCACACTAAGAATATGGACCACTTGCTCGTAGCTGCATAATGAACAAGCAAGCTGGCAAAAAGAACACATATCCCCCACGCAGATTTGGAAAATCCCTCATAGGTCGGTAAACCAATTGAATGCCACTAAACTAATAAAATGCCACACAAGGAAATAGCTCTGTTCCTCCACCTTGTAGGGGCTCAGCTGAAGGAGACATGAATCATGTGTTGTGTGTTTCCATGATGTTCATTTCTAGCTCCTGTGAGGAAGGCAGCGACATATTCTTTTAGTCTGGTTAGTTGTTCTGACTGTACTGAAATGAGAAGACTGTTTTGTGTGAATGTTCATCTTTTCTCCTGTAGTCTCATGATGTAGTGTGATTAAATGTATTTTCCTAAAAAAAAAAAAAAAAAAAAAAAATAATTCTTTTTGGTCCTTTTTATGTAGTTGGAAATTATTTTTATGTCATAAAACTTACCTTTGATGTTTTGAAATCTTTGTTCATCCCTATAAGGCCTTTGTAAGCTACTGTTTTCCTAAAAGCATTCAAAATGAAAGTCTTAAAAAAACACATGTTGGAAGTGGAATAACAGTAAAGTGTAAAAAGTTACAAAGTACATCAAACAGCACGAGTGCATAATTTCGTCTGCAACCGCACACCGTTACGGCTTATTCAATCGCTCCCGATTATTAGTGTCTCGCTTCCACTCTTTCTCTCAAGCCCGATGACACAAAAGCGTGCTCTGCTCGGTCCTGGGCTTGGGTGCTCCCAGCAAGCACTCGGTGACAGGCCATTCTCAGCTGCTCCTGGTCCCCAATAATTAGCCCGCTATGGCAGCTACCTCTTGTGGTTTTGCCTGTGAGAGACATTTGACACAGCAGACATCAGAGGGATTTTTCAGGAGGCTCTTGTGGCGTCCGAATGGCTCTTAATTAACCACTTAGGTATCCTCGTTCACTCTCCTGCTTGGCACTTTCCAAATGGTAGGGGTTGCACTGTGGATCTAAACACCGGGGAAGCATGCTATCAAAAGATCTTGTAAATGAAGGCTTGTGTAAATTATTTTTAATGATTCCCTCCTGGCACATCATTATGTTTGTAGTTACACACAGGCACTTCAGAGATGGCTCATCTTCCGTAAGGTCAGCTGCAGGACCACCATAACTAGCTGCAGTCAGTAAATGGCTTATTAATTAGCACAGTGATTTTACATTGCTAAGAGCTCTGATGTATGGAGCTAGAATTGTAATTGTGTAGGATCGAAATAATAAGCCATCTCAGGGCTCCTTATGCAAATTGCCATATTATAAAATCATTACCTATCTAAACACTGAGTTTTAATAAGAATTACAATGATGAATTTTATGATAATTGACACTCAAATTTTAATCTCTTGGATTTTTATCATTTTGGTGGTTAAAGTGTGTTTCTAATTAAATGTTGCTTAAAATGCAAAGGATTGTTTAACAATTCTGTTCAGTTCTTCTAGTTCAAATCAGGTTATTCTCTTTGGTCATAGAAGATGGGCCTTCTTAGTAATAGGTATATGACATTATGTATTACTTGTAGAGTAAGATGTTTAATCTTTCTTTTTTTTAACAATTATGATTTTGATGGCACTGTATTGTCAACTGTGAGACGGAGCATAGTGCGTGTCATTGGGTCTGACTTCCATAATAAAAATGGCTCAAAATAAGGAATTAAAATCTAGGGGAGATTTTGAATGCTTATGACATTTAATAGATTTTTCCTTCTTTATTTGTAATTCCGAAGGGTTTAAACAGAGCTCTAATAGTTTTAGTCTTAGAAATACATGCAAAGCTAACAAATTTCAAATTACCATTTATAGCATAGTACAAAATACCTAAAACAGATAGATCATTAAAATTTCACAATTGTATATGCAGTCAGATTTTATTTACATATTACAATGTTTGCTTAGTTTACAACATTTCTCTTCCATGGAAATAACTACTTTGAAGTCGATGCATCAGCAACAAATCTGGGAAAAGGTATTCTGGGTAGAGAATGCACAAAGCATTAGTCTGAATATACCTCATCTCAGGGCCTACTTGCAGTGCTCAAAAATTCTCCAAAGAACAGCAAGCCATACACATTAACTCGTTAGCACAATGAACAGAAAATTCTGGGAACTGAAAAAGTTTTCTCCTATGAATCGATCATCCCAATACAGAAATGCATATGTCATTGAGGAAGTAGAAATAGTCTAGGTCAAATGAAAAGAAGAAAATTGTTTAAAGAATGGCTGTACCAAATCAGACTAGATGCCCATCTGAAGGAGAATTCTTTCTCCAGCAATAAGCAAAAATGTGTGCCTTCACAAGAGTAAGAACAGAGAAAAAAAAATGGTATGCTATTTCACCTGAGTAGACTTCAAGTCCCTGACTATTTGCAGCTCAGGAATCATGCTGAGATGAATATGGCTTCTCCGTATTGGCAATCCTCAACACACTTCTATGAAATTCATCTACCGTCCTTGGAATCTTGTAAACTTTTAGTATCTACAATTTCCAACAGCAAGGAGTTCCACAGATCTACCAGTTATTGCACATCCCTTTGTGTGTTTTGAACATGTCCTCTAGATTCCATTGGCTAGAATCTTGCACTTGTACTGAAAAAGTAAATGAACAACAAATTCCTATCCAGACCCTCCATGATGCCAATGATTTTTCTGATAATGGGAAAATATGGTGATCCTAATACAAGCTAAGATTGCAAATGGAAAAACAATGTGCAAAGTCCCAGAGTCACTGTTCAGATTTTAAGACAAATTACTGCAATCTTCCCAGTTATACACAAGGTCTTTTTATAAGAGGTGGTACGACTTGTAGATACTTGAAATAGCTAAAATGCATCACTAAATACTGTGTTATTCCCAAAGTACTGAAAGATGGAAATATCGTGAGACCCGAAACACTCACCTATTCCTATAACCTTTGACTGCTACCTCAAAAGAGTGATGGTACCACAATAACATGTCCTGATACTTTCCACCAAATTGTTTCATTGCGGACATTGGGTGAAGATTCTAATTGATATTTGAAAACAAAATGTTCAAAAGTGATTATTTGAGGTTTTCTGTGATTCACAAATCTCATGCAAAAAGCCTAAATAAAAAATATGAAAATGGTAATTAAAGTAAATCTCCACTGTTAATAACCACCTAGTGTCCTTCTTATTGTTAACCCTTTGAGGAACTCCCTTCATGCTGATCTGCCACTGAAAGGAGATATAAAAATTAATGGAGATGGAGAGTCACCACCTGGTTTCCCTGTTTTTGTTTTAAATTGTGTTGCAAAACTGGTAGAATATGCCTTCATGTTACAATGTGTTACATTCAATGACCACTCATGGACTTCTCATCCATCAAGTGCCTTTCTTCCACCACAAGTCAAGACTACGATAGCCATGGCCATGAAAAAAAAAAAATTAGAACAAGGGCAACTCTAAACTATGCTGTTAACTGGCATGCAATGTGATAAAATCAACAGCACAGACATGTAGGATCTTTATTCTACATTACAGTAGTTTGTACATTTTTTCTTAGAATTCCTATATTTCCAGTAAAGTACATGCAAATTCAATGTAATATGTACATCTACAAAGCAATCTTTGCTACATATATTAGCTTATGATTAGCTGATTGAATTGGACTACATTTCTAAATCCACTTTTAAATGAATCTATGGCAGATAATGCTTATACAGATGGTCTAGTTATATGATTGGGAAGAGGCCAAACAGTAAAGAAAAAGCTTATATCCAGATCTCATCAATTTGTTAATGAAAACAGGGAGCACACCCATTAGTTTTGTCACTAAATCTGGGTTTTGGCCAAGGACAAAAGTTACTGCATGTAGCCCCTTATGAAAACAGGAAATTTTAAAATTCAGTGAATGGTGATAAAATTCTAAAATTGACAAGATTCATAGGCTCCTGAAAAGAAATGTTACCTGGCTGGAAAAAGGGTTAAGGTGGATTTCAACACATACTGTATGCATAAGTCTTTCTTTTAAAGAAGTAAATCTAGCTTTCACATCTGAATCTTTAAAGAGGTCGTTCTTGTATGAAACTGCATTTCTCTTTGTGTGCATATATGTATTATGTATAAAAGCTTGTTCCAAGTTGTAACTGAGCAGGTCCAAATCTTGGTGCTTGTATATGTTATATTGGATAATTTATAGAATTCCGAATGGCACCGAACTACAAAGTTTCATTCATACCTTTTTTCCAAAATTTGTCTTGTAGTTTTATTTTAAGAAGAGGCTGCCACAACCCCATGTTTTGACAGCTATAAAGTATTACTTAGGAAGGGGCAGAAAAAGCATTACCATTCACTTTAAACTAAAATGCATACAATTGTTGTTATACTTTAATGACTGCATTTGGCAGAAAGGAACGATTAAACCCAAGCCAGACAACTACCAAACTGTCTTTCCTGTGGTTTTGCTACTTTAACTCTGCTTTACAGGCATCCAATGGTACGGTCTCTTTACAATCTTTTAAACATTCCTCTGTGATTTTTGGTATGCTGTGCGCACTAGAATGCAATCAACATCTGCTAATTTCTGTCCATTAAATGTATTATCATAACACACAAGCATGATGTTTTATTTGTATGGCTGAAATGAGACTTATGACCCATAATCCATCATCTTCCTGTCATATTTTTATATGTTGTCTATTCAATCCCCAGGACAGTTTAGAAAGCGTAAAGCAAAACTCTGCTTAAGTTATAGACCAGCTGCTGAAGTGTCCAGCTGAAGAGGTCATTGTGCTTTATTTTTGCTGAATCTAGCAGGAGTTGCTCATTCTAAGCCAAGCATAATACAACGTGGATGTCCCCAGAAGCTTACAGTTGAACTACCATGTCTAAACTTTCTAGCAGGCATTTTTCTGAAAATATCATGTTGCAACAGACAATGATTAGAAAACATGGCTTTAGTTTAAAAAAAAAGAAAGGAAAACATTAATAAATATTGGAACTTGTTTTGTGTTTGATGAAAAAGAAATCCTCACTAATATTGCATGGGCAAAAATAGGAAAATATATTTTGGGGAGTTGTGTTTTTTTAACAAGGGATTATATCATTTGAGTTTAAATCACTGGCTTGTTTGAGAGTCTATTATTCTTTTAATTTTAAAATGCAGTTATCTGAACCTTAAAATTATTTTTAAAGCTTTGGCATAACGTAGGACTGCTAAGGAATTGACTGTTTTTTACTGTATTTTCATAAAAGTCTGACTGGCCATTTAAGTCTACCGTCATGAATAAATAAAGTTGAAGAATTTGATTTGCCATACAGACCAAGGTCTTTTGTAACCAAAACTTGGCTGCCACCATTTAACCTTCCAGTTGTACAGGATTCCACACCCATGGGTAGTCTAATATATGATATATGCAGCAATACCTATACACACTTGGTGAATTGAAGGTGGAGTTTCAGACCTGATTTTTAGTTTTCCTTACTTTAAAAAATAATACTAATCCTTGTAATACAACCTTGTATCTCTATTTTCAATATTATTAATACATAATCATGGTAGATATTCATATGTAGAATAGATCTCACCTTGTTAATATGATGTGCGAATTAAGCAATCTAGTAGAAAATGAAGAAGAGTAAGAAGAAAATAATTCAGTTTTGTCTTACTCCATGTGACACCCAAGTACCCAGTCAGAATGAACTCTAATCAAACACTTATAAAGGTGTAAATAAATATGAATGGAGAGCATAGCTTGGAGATGGAGAGATGTACATAGTTACTCAGTCATGTCCATCCATCTTACATTTCCTACTCAAGAAAGACAAGGAAAGAACATCTATCTTTAGAAACACATGCAGTACGAAAGAAATAATTGTAAGAAATCTTGCGGGCACTAAGGGTATGCCTTGGAAAAGGGGTAAGACTGAGTCACAAACCTGGTGAAGTGATAGAAGCACAAACTGTGCTAGAAGCAACCAAAGAGAACCTTGACTGCTTAGAATAATCTAGGATTGATTGATTGAGATTGATTGATTTAGTCAGGTGTTTTGGGGTTTTTTTTAGTAGGGAAAATTATTGTTAATCCTTATTTTTGCCTATTAACTAAGCCAGCATAGAGTGACCTGATAAGCATGTTGTTTCATGCCCAAAGGAGTAATGATCAATAAGGTGCTCTAGACTGGTCAGACCATATAAAGATCAAGAAGTTACAAGAATCTTCAAGGTACTCCTAGAGTGGACTAGGTGAATCTCTTTTCGTACTGGTAATACTGGGGACCAGTTCTCTGCTGAGTGTTCTTCCTCAAGAGTGTTTGCCAGAGCCTTCTGGCAAGTGGAACAGCAGAGCAGAAGCCTGAGTCAAGGTTAGTTATAACTCATCAAATTCTTGTAGAAGCCTGGCAAAAACCTCTTTTTTGCTAACTTCATAGCATTATCGCTGGATTTGAAATCAGAAAGGTATATTCCCCAGAAAATTAGTGAGGACCTTCTGTTTTCTCAGCCTCGTGCTTCATCCCATCTTACTTTAGGCCACCTGTTAAGTCCTCTGTCATGCCCTGTCTGTACCCCATGCGTTGATGATAACAGTCTCTTGCTCAGCACCTACAGAACACAACAGGCTGGTAAGGAGGAGGTTTTGTTCTTCATTCTGATTTACCTAAAATAGGGTAGGTGTTTCAGAAGGGAAATATAGATGTGTCTAGCAGGAATATAAATACCCATGATTATGCAAAGTCAATAAAGAAATCCTTTTGGAATCAGGTGTTTTGAAACCCAGTCCTTTTAAACTAGAAACCAGCTACTCCCAGTCAAAATTTGTCATTTTCTAGGTGGTTTGTTGTGGCTTCTGTTTCGGTAAGAATTAAAGAGCCAGGTGAACACCAACTCTTATGTGTTCCTGTAGGAACTTCCCCATCCAACATTAGAAGGACACAGTCCACCACAGATTTTTCAAATATCAGCTTCAGATCTCTGTTTCTGTACAGCTCTTCCCTGCATCTCTCTCATTCACATAGCTAGGACAACTTGGAGAGATTCCTCTTCCAGGCAAGTACCAGCACCATCGTGGGAGAAACTCTGTTGATTATCCATTTACCACTATGATACACTGTCATCATTGTACTGAAGAACTTGAGGGGAAGTGGTGTTCTTAATACGTTTTATGACTTTGTCAGTGATAACTAAATTCCTGGAACAAGGAAAAGGCATTTCCCCAAGTTGTACCTTTCTCTTAGCAAAGTCTGACAATAAAAAATGAAGGTGCTCAAGCTAGTAAAAGAAGTCCCAGAGAATCTTCAAAATAGGAAGCATTAGCAAAGCAAATAGAGAAGTTGCTGCCAGCAGTCCTAGCAAGCCTTTAATAACTTTGCTTGACTGGGACTGTTAAAAACAAGGGGACAACTCAAAAGATCACATATGATGGCAGCTGAAGACTGTAATATCATGTTCATGTAAGTGACTGAACAGTAGTGCAGAAAAATTTTTCCCTAAGTTGCAGAAAACAAGAAAATTCTCAGTCATCTTCAGAGAAACTGTGTTTATTTTCATACAAGGCTAGTTTTTCTATCTAAATTTCTAAGAGGTTAAAAAATAGATTTCACCGCAGGAACTGGCTGCACATTTAATTACGCACTGCAAATACTTGCTCCCTAATGAGTCAATCTTTTCTCACAAGTCAGTTCTTTTTTCCTGACTTTTTTTGCTGCAGTTTTTTGCACTCCCTCTAATTTGTCAGTATCTTCATAGTACGGAGATGCCCAGAGCTCTATACAGTATTCCAAACAGCACAGAGCAAGTGTTGACTTTTAATAGGATGTTTCTTATACTGTTAGTTTTGCATGTAACTTACTCTGCAAATTCATTTATATAATTACGCACTACCATCCATGCTTTAAGTTTCTCTCCTGTCTCTTGCTAGGTTGTTTCCTAGTGTTTCAAATCATTGCTGTATATTTGTCTTTGATTTCTAGTTCTGCTGAGCTCTGCTTGCTTTAAAAAATAATAATTGCTAGGACCTTACATTTACTACTGTTATTATATCCTAAAAGACCTTGCATCGAAATCACTCTAACTGTTGACCTACGACAAGTAAATTTGTAAATTCTGATTTTCTAAATTTAATAACTCTGTTTTTTTCTTTAAAATAGATTTCAAGAGGAAGTAGTTGGAGAAATTAATGACCTGAGGTATTACTCTTATCCCCTTTCTTCAATATTATCTCTATCAAAAAACCTGTCACTAGATTGAACAGGTATGTACACGGATTTTGGTCAGCAAATGCTCAGTCTTAGAAGAAATGCTGCACTGTTCATTGCTGAATTAGTGCTGATATCCTTTCTTGGGAGAGGAATTTTGGCAAAAGCAACTTTTATATAACCTCTCCCAGTAAACTTCAGCTGGGAGCAATTTCACAGGACTTGAGCAGGAGTGGTTATGTGACCAACTTTCTCTGAAGACCAGTGTGTTACCACGTTAATAAGACCTCTGCTTTTAGGATGAAGGTTGCAAAGGTGTGTGGGGCAGAGATTAAACCAAGGTGATATGTCTGTGTAAATGACTTGACTGGCCCATCTGCCTTCATTTCAAAATTTGTAATGCCTTTGTACACATTTGTTGCTGCTGCCAACGTGTCTCGCTTTGTTTGCCGTTCTTAACAAAGTTAACACAGTTTTTATTCACAGAGATCAGTGTCTATCCCCTCTTTGACACTGCTGCCTATTTGATGCAAAAAGATCTAAGGAGATAGCCAATGGGTTGTACTCAGTCAGGAATTTTCTTTTGGGTGACTATAACATGTTTATCTGAGCAAGTGTAAAAACACTGAAAAAATGTTCCTCTGCTCACAATCCAATTTATCTTAGAGCTATGGGGGCATTTATACATCCTTTTCTGAGCTATTGGTCTGGCCCATCAGAAATGGGTTTTATTATGAGGATCACTCTATGTTATCATTACTCCACATTCTGCAAATTTTTTACATTTTTTTCAGACTGTGATGTCTCTTCACATGGAATTATATGTGAAGAGGTTTCTGGTGGAATTTAGTCTTCCACTGGTTATGCATATGCACACTGTCGTCATCTCCCACATCATGTGCATAAAGCCTTTGCATGGCTTTCATTCTGCAAATAATTTAATTCCATGATGACTTCACACTTGCTCATTAAGTTCATAAAAGCCATGCCAGCCTCCTGCTTTCTCATCAGTGCTAAATTTGATCAGTCGAAACAGTTCCACAGCGAACAAGTCTTTGAACCACTGGAAGGGTTTTTCCTTTTTCATTTGACTGGACAGTAAGGATAGCTAATGGAGTACACAAACTGGTGTGTGTTTATTTATTAGTGTATATGAAACAAATTACACTAAGAAAATAGCCAAGCTTCATGTCTTTAATTTCCCCTCTATTGAAAAATTGACCCACAGAACCCTGTGTTTCAGAAAAGAGCCATTCTGAGACTAAATTTTTAACAAGCCTTAATTAGGGTTTATTTGAAGAGCAGAACCTTCCTGATTTTTTTTTTTTTTTTCATTTTCTCTTGTAGTATTGTAGTTATTGTAGTAAAGACATTTAAATGTAGTAATTCCTTTGATGGTGTGGTACTGGCATTCACTGAATAATAATAACAGCTAATTTTAAAGAACAAATGATGTCTGAAGATACTGTTATTCAAGTGTTTTCAGGACTTCCATTTCTATTATTAGGTGTTTGTAATTTCTAACATATCTTTTTGCTTTATTTATTAGATTTCTTAATGCCAAACTTGTGGTAAGTATCACGAAACAGTAGCAAAACAACAGCTGATGTTTAATGAAAGAACTGCAAACCCATTGGCACAGACTAAGGAGCGCTGCTTGATTCATGATGCATCCTGTGATACCTTTCCTTCACACAGTCAAAATAATTTCTTCTTCTGGGTTCTTTGACCGTCTTTTCTAGCATTTACAATGCCTAATAGAACACAAGTTTTATCCTCCTAGCAGTGACTAATTTGTGGAACATGGAGTGGTCTTACTCTCTGTATGTATCTGCGGATGTACTAATCCCCACCTATATCTGGGTAACCAAAATCACCTCATGATACAGTGCCAGGTAAGTTAGCATAAGCCAAGAAAATTGGTTAAGGCTATTTTTAAATCTCATTCTTTCCCATTTTTTGCAGTTGGCTCTAACCAAAATTTTTCTATTTTCTCCCCTCTGTGAAAAATTATTAAAAAAAACTTTTTTGCATTCTGTTGCCTAACTAAACCTTGCTAGTGTTATATTTTTCCTAGCCTGACTTCCTGTTGTAATCCTTTTGCATACAGTTTTGATGACTGCAAATGTTTCTTGCTTCCATCACTTGCAAATGTAATCCTTTATGGTTTTGAACTGTACTTAAACAGAATTTATTTATTTATCACTGTGAGGAAGACGTGATAAAATATACGGAGAGAAGAATATAGATGCAAAAGAGAAAAACCTGCTGTTGCCAAGACATGTTATTGTGTATTTTAACTGACCACAGATTTACAATTAATAGTAAAGTATACAGCAATTTCCCTTGACCATCCCTAGCAGGATAACAGATAGGGAGTTATTTAAATTAAATCAGAATAATTATTATAAAATAGGCTTCATTAGATATATAAATATAAATCACACCACCACAGACTGTTTTAAAGTGGTTGTCCCAGGGGTTCAGAAAGACTGAATGATGAAAAAGGAAAAAGAAAAAGGGCTTGGAATGAGTCCCAAGAGAGCATTTTTGAGTGCTTTCAGTTTTACATTACTACATTATATTAAACATATTGAAGAAACTATAAAGACTTGTGAACTTGTGACAAAAGGTGACAACATCTTGCATTATTTTTCAAGTTTTTTCAGTAGTTGACATTGACATTGTGAGATTTTTTAATGTATTTACAACATGCTTTAATTTCATATAATAAGGCATACTGGCTATACTTTATACAAAATCTTAAAGAACAGGTATTTATCTACAAGCTAGATCGTGCTAATTATAGGCAATAGCAAGAATTGCTTACTTTCTTTCATTATGAATTCAAATGAGTGTAATATTGAATGAAAGTGTCGTTTATCCTAGGATACCTGTTTTTAAAGGAATTTTGCTATGATCATCCTTATTTATTTATTTACTTATAAACTTTTCTATAGTCTGTTTTGGAAGAATACGAAAACACAGCACGTGCAGAGTTTGCTGTCATAGTAAAACAGGACTGAAACTCAACCTTCGACAACTTTTGGCTGGCTCAGATGAGAAGATAATGATTGTGGTTACAAGGAAAGATAAAGAAAAACAGATAAAGAAATTTTAAGATGGTGAGAGGTTAAACTCTATTACTTACAAAAACAAATGATAAAATATGACTCTCTTGCTAAGTTCTACATTTTTTGTATCCTATGAGATATCCAATAGACTTAGATAACATTAACAAAAAATAATCTGCCATCCTATTAAGAGGTCATCTGAACAGGCTGAATATGTCAATAACATTGCCATTTGAGAGCAGTCAAGGGTTATTTTTTCAGAATTAAAAATTAAATGAATGCCACAGTCCTATCTATCCTACAAAGGTTTCTCTGAGCTCAAAGTATTCGTACTTTTGTATTTGTTCATATATGGCTGATTTCTCATGTTAAGAATTTATAAAGAATAGTTCAGAGTGGTCGCTTGGGATGTAATATTTAAGAACATCATCACTGAGGTAATATATATTTATAGCATGAACGTATAAATAGTCATAAGCAGGAATGAACAGGAAATGTACCTGCAGATTCCAGATCAGAAGTTGCAGTGTATCCTGGCACTGCCCACTTTGTACAGGAGGTACCAACAGCTGTCAATAAATCATGCCAGTCTGCATGAAACCCCACCAATCTGCATGGAAACCAAACCAAAGAAGTTGTCATATAAATGGAAGAAAACCCCATCGTGTAAGAAAAAAAGAGAAAGAGGGATTTAATTCTTTCTTTCTAAAACTATAGAAGTTTTAGTTTTAAAACTATAGTTATTATACTAGTTTTAGTAACAGAGTAGTTCATCAGCATATTTTTCTGAAGTATTGTTGAAGCAAAAAGGTAACCACTTCAAAAAAATTCTTATTAAGCAAAAGGGAATGAGAGAAATTAGTGATACAGGCACTGAGCTAGAAGGTAAAAGAAAAAGAAAAAGGTTCTAGTCCCTAAATTAAACTTAACTCCAGAAATTGTCCGCATTTCATGCTGCTCCTGTATTGCTCCTAAATCCAAGAGCTTGGGCTATTATCTGTAAAGGAATAATATTTTTTTTAAAATGTTAAAAACCCAGTATGGAGCAAAAATATATCCCAAAATCTTAAAATGGCTTTCTTTCATTCTTCTTGTCAGCTCTTGCTACTAGTTGGACTACTATATGTATACCTTTGTATAAGATATACATAGACACATAAGATATACATATACATACTAATATATGTGCACATGCAAAATCAATATAAACTTTTCACAGGTGGAAAGCTTATCTGCCAAAATCCTAAGTGCACACATAGCTAAAGTCATCATTTCCTTGAGAGTGACCTCACTTATTTTCATTTTTATTATCTGCAGATCAATGCATATGACTGACAAACACTTCAGGTCTTTGCAAAGTTCCTGGGTTTGGTGTGCTAAGATTAGTACAAAGAAACCTGCATCAGGATGCATATCTGATGCAGCTGAGATACGTATTACCTTCTGTTATCCATTGGGAAACGGAAAAGGAAAATTACTTTTGGAGAACCAAATCACCCTGTAGAAAGTGTTTAAAGAGAAATCTTGAATTTTAGCTCTTGATCTTGTTAGAGAGAGAACAACAAAACCTGGTTTGCTACCTCTGTAAGTCAGTCTCTCACGGTGGCTAAGACTGGGAATGATACCATGTTAGAAAGTTGGGTCTTACACTGGACTTCCATGAAATGTCGGCTAATATGCTTTTGTTTGTTGTTGTTTTTAAATGGAGGGAAGAAGAAAGCTTTTTCCTAAAGGTCATCTACTTTAGGGCACAAGGCCTAAGTCAATAAGAAGGGCAATGAATTGCATGGGAATTGAAGCTGGAAGAAGTGACATTTGAACTCCCGAGTTCTACATTTCCCAAGGCTACACAGGTATTTGGTGAGAGTGTCTGGATGCTTCCTTTCTTTTTGACCACAAAATGAATGACAGTATTCATTCTGCAGCAAATGTGTCATCAAATTTAATGGGTTCATCTCTAAATGCATAGTTTCTACCATGGCTAAAACACTTTCAAATGATCTCACGCCATGGATGTATAACTAAACTCTAGAAATCAGTACACAAAAAGCAGCTGGCACTTAACAACCAGGAAATTTTTAAGCAATCTGTTATTCTTTCTGTATTAATTTATTTTTCAAAGAGCTCCCATAAACACATTCAAATAACATTTAACATTCTGCATTTCGTTTATTGCCATTTCAAGGGTATCTAAAAGAAATAAGTATTTAAACCTCATGTTAATATGAACTTGGTAAGATGATATTAACACAGTGCCTCTATTGCTTTTCCATAATAAGCAACAAGCATAAATTATGTTTTATTCAACTAAAACAGTTTTCTCCCACATGCCAACTAGCGATGATATGTCACTATCATAAAATTAAACTTCTCATGATTTCTCTCTGGAGCTTATTTCATCACTCCACTATTTAGAAGCCTCAATTACAGCATTTCCTCATTCTGATTATTTGCTTTGGTAACATTAACATTTTTTTATTTTCACATCATCTTTGTCTGAATTTTGTCTTCTTTTTAACATTTAGCAGTAACCATAAGAAATACTTGGTCATGACGCGTTTCTGAGTAGAGATATAAGCAGTAGCATTTAGTGTGATACAGATATAATTGGAAATAGTTGGAAAGGAAAAAAAATCAGCTAAGTTTCTTATTGCTACAGTGTAAGGGGCTGTGAAAGCAAAGAAATCTCCATTATATTGAAAATAGTCGTATTAATCCGTACTGTCTGTGATGTGACTTATGATGGTATTTGTAAAATTGTACATGAGACTATGTAGTATTTTAGGCATTCCACTTATTTTCTACTTAAATGAGAACAAAGATGAACTCTTTTACATTGTACATAGCCTGATTCTAGCTCTTAGAAGATGTAATATTGGTGAACATCAAATGCTAGCGCTCAGAAAAGCCCTTGCCCTCGTGGAGCCTGAGCCAGCCTCACGTAGTACTGCACGGAGCACTGACGACTTCCCGATGTTGTAGTCATGTAGTTTTACAGAGGTAGCAGCATGACTCCCCCAGACATGAGACATGCCGAGGGGTTTCTGAACTTCAGGAACAAGCGAAAGAGACTTCAGCAAAATTCTTCTAGATCTCTCTGTGGCCTGGCTTCTTCCCAGTATGAGCGCGTGCACTCTGCGCACACACACACAAAAAATGCACATTGGAAAGACGAAGACAGAAGGAAAGAGGGAGCCTGTTCTGTTATTCCTGAGGTTGCTCACCACTCCATAAGTTTGCCCTGTATTTTCCATCTTCCCTTATCTTCCCACAAGATGCCCAGCCATCTGTGAATGCGGTAAGGATCTCATCAGGTCTTGGTGCTTTGAACTCCAGAGACAGGATGGTGCTTACATGGGTGCTGTGAGCTTGGGACACACGGGGTTTGTCCCTCCTGCTTAAGAAGGTGAATGTGCTGCCCTTAGCACCATTTAGCTTTCTCACAGCAGAACTGAGAGACAAACAAGCAGAAACCCAGCCTTGGCTTTGCAAGAAAATACGGTTAATCAGTTATCAACATACCTGTGTAGGATCTAGAGCTTGTTATTAGGACCTTTTTTACTATTGGGTGCTACTGAGGACATACTTTAAGGTGAATTTTCTGATAAAAATCTACAAAAACTGGCACTGAAATGTATGTTTTTCATGTACAAAGGTGAGAAAACAAAGAGAAACAATCAGACCAAGGAGAAAAGGTTGCTGGGGTTTTTTTTCCTTTAAACAAGAAATTTCAAAATTATCTCCCATATATTCAGCCATTATCTAACCTATCTAGACTATGATTTTCCAGCTCTCCAGTAGGGTAGGCATAGGCACACAAACTCCAGAAATGTTCTCACAGTATTTCTACTTCAAAATCTGTTCCAGGGGATGTACCTTGGAATTTTTATTCTTGCCAGAATTACAGCTCAGATAATGGGCCTAGATCAAAGCCTCCTAAATCAAATTCTGTGCTTTCCTAAAATACAAACAACAAACAAAACTCTCCTGATCTGTTTGCTCTGATTTCTGATTTAAAAAGCCCATGAGTGTCTCTGCTCCCCACTCATTTGCAGCTGGTTTGTACTCAGAATGAATTGTCAGTTAGGAAATGTCCTCTTCACTTTAACGTGTCATTCTGTACAGGCCCGCAAATAAAAAAAAAAAAATATACTGAAATAGATGTAATTTAGATTTTTGGTAAAAGAATATGGGAAAAATATACCCAAAAGACAGAAAATGTGGCCTAAAAGGATCAAAGATTTATTAAAGGTGCTATTCCCTCTTGGCTGCTCCAACATTTTCCTTCATCAGTCTCAGAGTTCCTTATTGACTTATTCAACTTTGCTCCCGAGAAGCTACTAAAATCTACTAGGAACATCTAAGATATTGTTTTCTGAAGACAAAAGTAAGTAACTTGAGCAACTTCTAGTTTGAACTAGGTTTGTTCAGCAGTAGGTTTTTCGATGAAGCACCATGTTCAGCTTGCTTCTAAATGGCCTAAACTGATCCAAAGGGCTATTTTAGGCTTTATGTTAATACATGGACAACAATTAGAACATTAACTTTCCCAGGGAGGAGGAAAGGGAGCTTGCAGCTAGTAACACTTCTTCTATCTATATATTTTTTATAATGTAATACATAATTATATGCCAAAGATTCAGGCTTAATAAGCTTTGCATGTATGTATAAATATATTTTAAAATAAAATGGGGCATATATTATGCTCTTTCAGTTTTCCCTATTTTTGTATTCCTTTGTTTGCCTCTATTCCATTTTCTTTTGGACAGTCAAGACATCAAAAGACAAATGGAATATTCTGTTAACCCTCTCTGTAGTAACAACACTGACATTTCTCTGTGTCATGATTTAACCCTGGTAGGCAGCTGAGACCCACACAGCCTCTTGCTCACTCCTCCCCAGTGGGATGGAGGAGACAGTCGGAAGGGCAAAGCATGAAAACTTGTGGGATGAGGTATAGGCAGTTTAATAAGCAAAGCAAAAGCTGCAAACACAAGCAAAACAAAATAAGGAGTTCATTCCCTGCTTCCCATGGGCAGGCAGGTGTTCAGCCATCCCCAGGACAACGGCCCCAGCGTAACCAGTTTGGCAAACAAGCCTCCTCTAGTCCCATCTGAGATCCAAACCCAAGGAAAAATAATGTCTCCCTTCCTGGGACCCTAAGAAGGAGCTGAAACTAAAGAACATCCAACATAGCCCAACTTCTGTTCCTCGTCTACATTATCCATACATACATATAGTGTATGTCATGTGTATGTTATATGGATTTATATCTACCCATATCTGTATACCCATATGTGTATAACCACACACACACACACACACACACACACATATATATATATATATACTTCCAATCCAAAAACTCATGGCTGTGTCTTATATAGCCACCTTTCAGGGACACAGAGCAGGTTAGAAATCTCACTTATAATGCAGGTGGTCTGAGTCTGACATTTGTACCGGCTGGGGAAGGTAAACCCCAAATATTCTTGGTCACCTAGAGTAGAAATGCTCTGCCTCTCTTGTGGGAGTCAGGCTACTGTATAAAATAATATGAGATTTGTAGGGATCTTTTCTTTGTTTAGGTTCATGACAAGTGAGTGTGCAGAGGAAGGGGATTAAGTGACAAGTGTGAGCTGGGTGGTTTGGGTAGAGGGGAGGGAAGTAAAGGAGGTAATTTGTGCTTGCCTGTGTACCAGGGTACAGCCAGTGTCTCTTAGTCTCTCATTAGTCATGACCAACCAGCACCCAGGAACGAGTGTTGGGTTTTTTTTTTCCTCTTTCTGATGGCTGAAGTCTCATAGATGAGAGTGGCTGTACGATCTTTACGACAGACAAAAGCCTGTCAGCCCCCAGTGTTTTAATCAAAACAGTAGGGACCCTTAGCAATGAGTCCCATTTAGCTACATTTTCTACTCTAACTACTGAGTTTCTCCTGGGGGAAAGAGCTGCTCCGTTGCCTCCCAGAACTGCCTGTCATGGAAGAAGTGCTCAAGCATGGCAGGCCCTGTGATTTAGAGATGTAAAGTTGCGTCTGATCATTGCTCTCACTGGGCAAAGCGAAGAGACTTTTTGTGCCCTCCTAAACCCTTCGTATTTGTTTTCTGTTGAGGCAGTGGACAGCAAGGATGTCGAAAGTGTCAGGACTGTTCAGACTAGAAAAAGGAAGCGAAGGGGAGATATGATAGGTGTTCAACTGCGTTGAAGTATAGGGATGAAAAGAATAAACTGTACTCCTTGTGCCTCCTAGATAAAACACGCAGCAATGGAAATAAATTATGGCAAGGTAGATTTAGGTTAGACACCAGGAAAGCACTCAGTACTAATAAGGCACTGAAATAGATCTCTGGAGATTTCTTACTATAGGTAAGCAAACACCTGTGATGAATAACACAGATACAATTTCCTCTGCTTTCATATAAAGGTGTGAACTCTCAGGGCCTCCCCAGTCCTGTTTTCATATGGCTATGAGTACTGTGTAGTCGTAGAAAACTACCCTCAAATTCATACAGTGCATATTACATTCTATAGGCTGTGGTTTATGTTCTATATTCTATATTTTATATTTTATTGTTAATAAAAGGATCTATTGCCTATACCATCAAACTTAAAATGTGATACTTGGCTGGTTATACCTTAGCATAATAGCCTTATATTTATGTCCCTGCTTACACAGAACAGAAATTTAAATTCTAAACTATTAGGCTTATATAAATAGGAATACTTCTCCAAACCTAGTAAGCAAATTGAAGTTCAGAGGTTTGATGCAGTGGTCATTGCTGCTCTAATTAAGTCACAGATCTTGCATTAATTTGTCATATGTATTAGTCTATGAAGAATATGCATGCCACTACTAGCTTCTTTCAGAGTTGATGAAACTCTGGGACTGGTTTGCTGTTGTACTATCCCAAGTTTTACACAAGTGAAGATACAAGGGAATTACAGAAGTCATAGTAGTGGGTCAGAGACATGGTTTAGTCTTCATTAATAGGAAAACCGTGGGATTTAAATAGAATGTGTCTTAAAGAAGCTAGCATTTTTGTATGGCAAGGTTAGAATTCTTACTTATAGATATGACAGAAATTGGATTCCCGTATTGTTTAAGAAACGGTGGGCAACTGTTTGAAAGGCTCCAGGGGTAGATTACTCATATACCAAAGCATACGCACTTGAGGCTAACATTGGGAATGAAAAGCAGCCAAATTGGCTAGACCAAAGACATTTTTTGTCCCATGTTTTCCATGAAGAGTGGTCAGCAGCGCATACTTAAAGATCATAAGATACCAGGCAAATATATCCAATTCCCTTGGCATACCTTCCAGCTTAGAAAAATTGCTTAAGTGCTGATTATTATTTATCTCAGGCTTTGCAGTTGAGGTGGACCGGTCCTTTAGCAGTGTGCCTAGCCCTTCAGAAGCCATTTATATTTTTGGCCTCCTGTGATGAGCAATTCCCCTGTTCCATTACATGTGCTGTAAAAAACCTTTCTTCACTTTGTTGCCTGCTAATTTCACTGGCAACTCTACGATGGCTACGTCTCATGCTTATCAGAAGTAGGGAATAACTTATTCATCACCTTCCTGGCTTCCAGGATTATAAATTCTCACATCTCAGTTTATCCGTCTTTTCCCTACTCTATTCTATTTTGTTTCTCATCTTATAGGAATTATGGGACTTCTGCCTCCTCTGTAGCTTTTCTTGTTCTTATAAGGTTACCTTGAAACTGGATGACTGGAGCTGTGTGAAGTATTCAAGACATGGCTACAGAATGCATTTGTTTGGTGTTATGATGATGATCTCTTTGTTTTCACTTTCTTTCCTAATACTTACATTACCTTTTTAACTGCTGATGAATGTTCAGAGTGTAGTTTAAGAGACTGATCTGTATGCTTCTTTCCAGAGTGGCAAGAGCTGATTTAGAGCCCGGCAGAACATAGGTATAAATGAAATAACATCTTCGTCCCTCTACATTACTTTACATTTATTGACGCTGAGTTTTACTCAGTATTGTAAGAACCTTCTGTATTTCTTCAACCACTGTTCTGAGTAATTATGTAGCGCGGGAAGAAGAATGAGTACAGAAATCCAAAATGTTACAGTCCTTGGGTAATGGAGTAGACACTAGGAAGTCAGTCCTACCTAGAAAAATTCAAACAGCTATTTGGGAGATTTGATTCATATTTCAGTCATATTTGAACCAACTCTGCCACAGGGTCAAGAGAAAAATTGTTTAGACCTGCCTCTTTATCCATTCCTTTGTTCTACGCCAGGCATGGCTTGAACAGGGACTCTATATACATAAGGAGGGTTCATTTTGGGTGGATAAATATTTAATGTTTTATGGATTTATTCCTGTTGCTTATGTATTACCCTTGCAATGGAGGACTAAGATGATCACCTACTATGAAACTATTAACTCTTAATTTAACTGTATTCTTCACATTAAAAAAATGGAAGACTGGATGGAATATTCATTCCATATGTCTTTGCAATTACTTTGCTTATAGTAAAGACCATTATTCTCAGAAATATGCCCAATTAAAGCTACACTTTCATTGCAGACTACTAATACTCTATTTGTACCAATACTGTACTGATATGTAAGTTTTCTAATTACAGAACAGAAATAATGAAAAGATCATAGTAGACAAGACAGAGATAAGGTTTCACGTAATTTGTGTTTTACTATTTCCTGACATCTGACCTTGTCTTTGCAGCTCTGATATTCTCTCAATAAAAGTAATGGTGTTTAGTTCCTTGACTATAGATTTATGAACACATGCAGGATATTTAAAGTGATATTTGTATAGCTGAGCAGACACAAACATCACCATTAGGTGTCTTTGGATCTCTTCTTAGAGCCCAAGTGGAACTATACATTAGCACAGTGAATATCGGTAAAGTGGAAAACGGAAAAGATCCTTGTATGTTGATGAGAAAGTACTTATTCCTGGGTAATACAGAGGAATTTACATCACAGTTAAGAGGATTTTTTTTTTTTTTATTTTAAATAGGCTGGGACAAAGTGAACTGGTAAAAACTGGAGTGTGATACACCTGTTATGATGACTACAGTTAGGATTGCAATTTCAAAGGGGGGGAAAAAAAAGAAGAAAAAAAAAAAAAAAGAAGATAAAAAAGTTCTTCTATCAGAGTTACAAAATTTCCAGCAGCCAAAGACCAGGTCTGTGTGCCACGTTAGAGCAGAGCATACACGTCGTGTAACATGAAAGGACTTTAAAGCAACTACTGCTCTAACTGGCTCTCAGTGGCACCCTGGGGGAGTCTCAACGGGAAGGCCAATGGACAAACACTTCATGAAGACGAAGCTTTATTCACACTTTTATGCTTAGTCTAAGGAAGGGTTGAGGCATAGTTCCTAAGCAATCGAGCTATTAACAAAGCTGTACTTGCTGCACTGATAGCAGTAGTAAAGAGGAAAGAAAGACAGCACCTCAAATTAAAGAAACATTACTGGGACTTGCTCTGTTTTGCATCAAAGTTGCAGAAATCAGTGTGTTAGCTCCTAGTTTCTAAGGGGGTTAGGTGGTAGAGGTTGTTTGGGAAGTGGCAATACATCTTAGTACCCAATGTGTTGCTGTTATACCAGACGAGCTTGGAAGACAAGGAAGACACTGATAATTATTTTTTATTCTTTTTATTTTCTTATGCTATTATCAAACAAAGCCAAAATACAAACTGCTCCATTTCACAACTTTTCAACCTTTGAAAGGTGTGGTTTTTCCGTTTTCCCTGGAAAGCAAATGAAAATCTTCAAACATCTTCCGTGAAATGATCATGTTGAATTGTTTGCTTTCATACATATACTTTCAAATATGCGTGTGTTGTGAGAGCAGGCTCGAGATACTGCTCAGGCTTTGTAAGAGCTTTAGTTTAAGTCATATTTTATTAGTCTCTAAACATAGTATGTGGCAGTTTGACAGTCTTTCTGACAATATTTTGTTTAAAATGTGTATATCAGTTCGGAGAAATATTGGTTGGTGTTGAGCATTATACTTATTTCTTAACTGAATATATAGAGCAGATCTTCCTAAAACTAATGTTCACCCACACAATACCTACAGGCAAAATAGTGTTATTTTATAATTTCACAGTAAAGATTTAAACCTTCAATAAAGACAGACTTGTGTCTGTGTGTGAATACACATGACTAAGTTTTCCATACACTAACTTGGATTTGAAAAATACTCTCTTGTTCCAAGATTATTCTGAAAGCTAAATAGCTTGTATTTACATAGTACCCAAAAAACATCGTCAAGTACATAAAATGTATTTGGGTCCACTATTTTTATAGTGCATGCTGAAGTGTTAGATGTTAAAATTTGTGCTTGAGGGTTAGAAATATTGGTGCAGTCTTACAATACTGTAATTTGTGTAATTATAAATTGTAATGTGTTTCTGTTGTAATAGTTCTTAACAACATATAATTAATATTAATTCATATGCCTATTACCTTTTTTCTCTTCAATAGATATGCAGTTAGAATACTGCTATATTTACTACATTACATTTACATAACTATTTTTTCTTATATATTGAAATTAGTAGTAACTACAGGTATCAAGAAGAACACTACAGTATAAATACAAAGTAACCCAAACTAATCATACCTTCATTACGATACTCTCACTATAAAATACGATCACACTTCCAGCCTGCTTTCCTAAAGAAATAATGATTACTCAGTCACACTTTTGCTTTGTCATCTGTGAATCCACCTCTGTCCCCAATAACTCTGGAACATGTTTGCCAATCATCTCAGCCATGCCAAAAAGAGAGTTCCAAATAATATTTTGGGTATGTCCATATGCTTCACGAAAATTGATGTTCGCATAGAAAAGAGCTCTGAACAGGGTGTTGGTAGGGGAAAACTTCAGTCATTATGTACTCTCCAGCCTGGCCACCTGCCACTCAGTATGCATGAAGTTCTTATCCATTGATGGTGCCATTAAACATTGGGAAGGCAGGAGCTGAGGCTATTGCAAGAGTGAGGACTGCAAGGGAAGAGATGTTCATAGAACAAAGACTTGATACATAACAAGTTCAGGCAAGGCAATGCAAATTTTTATTTTTATTTTTAATTTATTTAGAAATTAAGTTGTCTGACTGCAGTGGACATACACTTCATTCCTTGCTTTACAACTTTTTTTCTCTTGCAAAGCGCTTATTCACATTTTCTTCACCTTTAAATCACTTTGCAAAGTTTTCATAACTGACAATAATTTTAAGGTCTAGACGGGACTTGGAGAGGCAGAAGAGGTATAAATACAAAATGACATTTTTTGTCTTTATTTCTTAAGTCTTAGGTGTGTGAGGAAACGTTCCGAGTTGGTGGAAGTTTTGCTCCTTGTTTCTACCATTTTGTGCCGCTAATAGCCTTATTCCACATACATGGGAGGGAACTCTGACTCCTAAATCATTCAGACAGATCTTACACAGATGGACAATTCTAGCATCTTATAAGGGCCCATCTTCAGGAAATTGCTTTATCCAGCATGTCGTGGTGTCTCAAAGCCACAGCAGAATGGCTGGGCGTGGAATGGATAACGATTATCATAGAATAGGAAAGAAAATTAACGAAGAGTTACATGGCACTTGGAAATTAGTTTGCTCTAATCTTTCTTAACCTTTGCTCTTTCTTTAAGAAGTGTCCTCAGAGGAGCATTCCCCAATTCAAGAGCGAAAAAGGATACTGCAGTGTAACAGTTCTCATTTTTCAGTAAAATCTGGATTATTACGATTCATTTAGAGTCTGATCCTGTGATATTTTATCTCAACATTATATGACATCATTAAAGACATCTTATATTGTTTTTGCCTATGGTTAGAAATTATGTCTGCTTAATCAATTCCATTATGCATTCAACCATCCATGACACATCAAAGGCTAATAAGATTTTTTTTAAAACTTTGCTTGCTTAAAATGATTTCCCTCCAGATCAAGATGCAGAGCACAAAATATTAATCAGTTTAAATAAATATCAAGACTACCCAAATAATATGAATAATTGGCACAGTGCAGTGCCTACTGCCCAGTTCCCAACAGCTGGTCACACTGGCACATGGCACCATCTCAACAGTCTTTGAGATAATGACTTTGGCATCTGCCGATGAGCGTTTGCTACTGCCCACAGAATTTACAACTCACAAGTGGGAAACAGAGGCTCCAACAGAACTTTTTTATGCAAGGTCTTTGAAATTTATTAATGTAATGCAAACACAAGCCTTCCAACCCATTAAATTGTTGATGTTATGCGAATCCACTCTGGAATTGCAGATCCTCATTAACATTATTTGCATGTTAATCTGCATCTTTTTAATTAGTGATATTATTTATGCACATAATTTTCGCCTACTGGTGCCAAGGCTGAAGCGCATTAATTAATCTACTGAGATGCCAAACTGTTTATTTTCTCCCGTACTTTTATTTGTTTACATGGTGTTTTGGATTCAGGGAAAATAAAAAAGAGCCTCAAGAATAAAAGCAGAAAGACAAGATTAACTAAAAGCTCTTTTTGTTTTCATAATTTAAATTGTAATATTAGCCAAATGTTGTGTTTCTTCCCTCAGAGATCGGTTATTCAGTTACATTACCTTGATGTATTATTAAAATTTATAATGGACTCTGGAGGCTTCTTTTAGTTCTCTCCTTCATTTACAGAATATACTCAATGTTATTTTAATCTTCCTACAACGCTTCCATGCATAGGCAATGATCAGTTCTCCCTTGCGAATCTCCAGTGCTGCTCCACTTTGCACAACTGATAAACATTTAAATAAGCCTTTTCAAAAAAGAATAGCATACTAAAATTATTAACCCATTAATGGAGTGAGGAATTGCCTGACAATTCATCTTTCCTCAAACTAGGTCAATTGCAACATTTATCTGATCAACAGCACTGAACTGGTCTTATCTCTGAAATACTGCACGCCTTACATAGACAAGTTTAGAAAGCATTAACTTCAGCGTTACCTTTACCTTCCTTACGTACTTATACATTACGCTTGCTGGCATTCCTCCCTCTCTTTCTTTCTCTTTCTTTCTTTCTTCCTTTCTCTTTCTCTCACAGTGCTTCACCTCCCAAAACAGCTTTCTCCACCTAAACGCAGCATTGCAACAGTCTCTTTCGCTGGATCCTTTCAGAGGAAGAAGCGAGTGCCAGTTGCCCGTAGGAAGGTAGAAATGTTCCCTCCACACTTGTAAAAAGCTCTTGTTTGTAACCCTGGAAGAGCTGGGTGACATCAGATTTTAAAACTGTGCCGTGTCCGTGCACAGAAAAACTTTTACCGGGCCGTGGTTTCAACCTTGCCCAGGGTGGACTTCAGACCAGTATGGTACTGGAAGGAAGTGTCAGATTTAAAGGCATGGAGGGACCATCTGTGTAACAGGTTGAAAGGAAAAGATGGTAGCTGTTAGAGGCTCCATGTAGGCTTGAAATGTAAGAATAAATCCTTGGAGACATGGATTAGTGGAAGAGGACAAAAGAAGCACTCAGATATGGAAAGTACATTAAATTCATCACAGAGCGATCATTTTCACGGGTGCGGCTGAGGTTTAGATGCATGAGTGCTGCCTATAACTTCGTGTACTGTCTGCGATGTTTTCCGATGCGACTGACATGTATCCTCTTTATTTCTTTTTTTGCCTTTTTCATTCTCAACTGCTTTTACTTTTCGTGGTGGTTCACACATATTCAGTCCCAGTGTATTGGAAGAAGGGAGAGCCGGCCGGCACCTGTGTGACTAGCTGAATATGGCTAGTTGGTTGAGCCCCCATCGTAATTTAAAGATGCTCAACCTTGTCCCCCCACCCCAGCTGTGTTAGAAGAGTAAGTTATTTCAACAGACAACTGGTTATATTGACTTTACTTACTCATGAGTGACACAGAGCAGATTTTTAATTATTTTACACTGTCAGGGGGGTATGAAAGACCTAGGGTAGAATCAAAGCAGCCAATGTTTATCAAGAAGCTTTTCCCCATACTTGTCTTCTAATAATTCAGGCTACCGCCACGTAATTTTTGACAACAACCAATGCTGAGGCCCTTAGACCAAGTTGGGGAGGAGACTTCTACCTAACTTCAGAAATCAATAAATTAGGCCGGCAAATACCTTATTTCTGCATCTTTGTCTTTAAAATGTGGCATATTTTGAAAACTACAATTTAAATGGTTGCTTGCCTGTATTAAGTACTGCATGATACTCTATATTTGCCTCAGCAGAAGAAAAAGCATATGGCTTTATATTTCATTCTTGAGAAATACAAGATGGCCTTGAAATTAAAGTCTCATAATTCACTGAAAAAAATGGGGCAGAATTAAGGCTGCATATGCCTTAATTTGCTTTTTCTTTTCCCAGTATCAGTTAAATATTTATGTTTTCTCAACATATTTTTCTTAATGAAATCTCAATATACATTAACATATTTTAGTATGGATATGCATATGCATTGCATACAGCAAAAGACAACATGGTGACAGAGAGGATAAGGAGGTATATAACTTGCAGAGAGCACATTGTTTATGATGTCTTCCTAAGCAAGAAGTGATGAGCAGGCAAGTGATTTAAGCAACATATCCCACTCATGCAACAAGAAAACCTTTATTTTAAAGACCCTACGAGAAACAAGTTTGTGTATTACTTTTGGCATAAGTTACAGAAGCCTGTTTCATGAATATTTTAGATTTGCTGTAATATTTTAATGTCCTATAGTTTGTTTTTCTGCTGTCTGTTTTTCATTTTCAAATTCAGGTTTTCAAAAAAATTCAACTGCAAAAGTCAAAATACTTTCAAACACTCCCTAATGAAACTAAACAGTGACGCTGTGAAATTACAAAACAGTAGTACCACTAATTATGTTAAGAAATGGCATAACAGGGATATTTATACTCACTCCTTACAAATCTGGTCCTGGCTGAATTCACCCCAGGTCACACATGAAGCCTGTGTAGAGCCAAAAATAGAATTCACATCTCTAGACTTGTACCTTTGTTCCTTAATGATGCTTACGCCTGTTTGGCATTAGGTACGGCCATAAAGTGATCAAATTCATTGGCTACTTAACTTTATTCAAATTATAAAATGAACCGGATTGTTAGTCTTTTTCAAATAAAAGGAACATAAAATGAAATTTGTCGTTATTTATTGGTTATTCATTATTGGTTCAAGAAATATAAATTCTTTGTAGAGCTTATTATTCACCATGTATTCATTTAGGGCCAAATTTTCAGCCCAAGGGATCACTCACACAGATTTGCTGGTTCGACTGCAGACCAGGACTGGCACACAGAAATTGGGTAATTGTGCATGGAAATTGGTAGTTGGACATAAAATAATCTGACCTGCACACATTCAGGCCTGGTTTTGCATTTTCTACAGGTGTATACTCATGAAAGTTCCTGAAATTTTGCCCTGGTTCATCTTGGTGATAGAATGGATATTAACCTTTAAAAAGGAATATAAGTTAAATATTTATTGAAATCTCCTTTAAGTACAGAAGGATAAGCATAGATGCTGAGTGATCTTCTTGCCATCTCATCTGCAAGTGCATTCTATAAATATTAAGTGTTGCCTAAGAAATGATACCATTTATCTGTTCTGTGAGCAGAATTTCAACAATTGCACCTTTCAAAATATTAAAGAATCCACATTTTTTTAATTGCAACAGTTGTCAGAACTCTTCCTCTAACAAATCACTGTATCTGCATTTTTAATTATTCGTCACACCTAAGTGAGCATATTTTATTTCATGTAAGAACCTAAGCCTTTAGTTTCTACTGTAGACAGAAGTCACTGATATATTTTTTTTTATTCCTCAACTGGCTAAAACTGTAAGTTATCTTCAGATATTCATAGTCACAACTGTGGAAGTTAATTTTCTGAACATATCTACCAATATGCAGAATATTCTTTCTCCAGGCTTTGCTGGTATAACGTGAGAGCACACCAAGCTAAATGTGATTTCCTTTCCTTGCCATAACACAGAAACACAAAGGACTGTGATTTTATTTTGGTTCAGTAAAAATCAGTTTATGATATTTTATGATGACATCCATTATTTAAAACAGATTATGAATGAACACTTTTTGGGGAAAATACATGCAAAGACTTCATGAAAAATAAAAATAAACTGGAATATACCTAGAACTGACTTTTTTCTCACAGTAATTCTTTTTTTTTTTTTTTTTTTTACTACAAACTACTTTAGAGTTTTATGTGTTTTGTTAGTTTTAAATGAAATTGTTAAAACAATAACTGCTTTCAAGTAGACCATGCAGCTTTAACGATACTATAAGACTGCAGCAGCAAAGGGTTAAACACTCCCTTTCTAACTTACATACATATCAAATGGGAAAACCAACAATATGCCTTTGGAATAACCCAGTGGTAAAGATCGTGGTAGGCTTAGTTCAAGTGGTCTTTCCCTGGAAATTTGTGCAAATTAGCTCCTAAATCTGAAATTTACACATTATTTTTCTGCTAGGATTCCCCATCCTTAAATCTGTCCCTCCTGGCAATCTGCCTTCTCCACTGGTTAGGAGCAGATTCATACCTCAGCAGTCCAAGATGCTGGATAAAACAGCAATGGTGCTAGCACGTAGACTACCAATCCTCTTCTTTAAGAACACATACTTACTCATAAGAGTATATAAAGAAGTTAGGCCTGAGCCCTAGGGAAAAAAAAGTATGCTTGCTCATCTTTCTCAACTCCATCACTTTTAAGCTATTAATGCTGTTTGTTCTTCTGCAAGCAATGTTAAGTGCATTTAGAGAAGCATTTTATGCACAGTGGTTTTTGATGAATATGGTAGACATGATTATTTTTCTATTACTTAAAATTTCAGAAATGTTTATTAAAGATTTTAAGCGTACCCTTTATCAAGGTCTCCGATTTCCCTGAGTCATTCTTAATAAATTCCTTCCAATTATGTAAGTTAAGGAAAGCATAGGTGTGCAGTGACATTTGCATTCTGTGTGTTGGTTTACAACCTCTTTAATTATAACCAGTCTCTAAAGCACATTCCCGTGCATTTAAATATCGCTGACCCTTTTTATATAATTTCATTTGGCTGTTAGTGTTTGGAGAATATCCAGCAAAGCACTTCAGCAAATTCAATAAAGTACATACTATAATTAATACAAAATTCAATAACAGTGGTAAACTGGTCTTCCTAGAGAATGGCTGTTAAGACATCATAATTTGGCTATTGGCGTGAATATTTTTAGTGAATTACATAACAATAGTAGCTTAGAATTCACCCTGACTTAGAATATGAGCTCTAAATGCTGTGCTGTGTATGCAAATCATATCAAGGATACTATACTTTAAATGTATGAGTAAGCATATTGCAAATTTATATTACTACTTGTTCTCTGTTACAACTGCGGAGGATGAATTCATACGTAGTTTCACTTCAAGGTTTAGCTTTACATTTTCTTCAATAGCAAAAATGCCAGAGAGATGCACTGAGCTGCATTGTTATTCAAATATTTGTTCCAGTATTTATATTCATATATGACTGTGCATAGAGGAAAAAGAAATGGTATCTTTCATCAACAGCCATTAAGTAAAATCAAGCAGTTAAGGCAATTTCACTTTCTGACATATATACCCACTTAAAATATCTATTCTATATGTCAAACCAGATATTGTAGAAGTGGATTTTAATGGGAATAATGTATCTGACTTTATTTTAAGTGTACCTATCATTCTATATTTGACAGGCAGCATCACAAGACTTTCTAACATGCAATAATTTTGGCATTCTTCTCTGTAATGACCTGTCCACCCAGAGGTATCTCTAAACTAGAAGAATGAATCTCGGTCTGAGCAGAAAAATAAACTCCTCACAATCAGCTTGTTTTCAAGATGCTTCCAATGTTATTATTCCATTAATAATGCATTTTTAGTTGTCAAAACTGATCAGCATCATAGTTTTTTCCTAGATACTGTTTATTATAAATCACTTCACAACAATACATTATTTTGAGGTGAATAAGAAACAAAACCATTCACTGTCAACTGGAATTAACAGTCAGGAAGCTACAGTCTTTTAGATGGGGAAATAGGAAAATTAGCATAGAGAAATCTGTTTTAAAATATCAGCATGTACTTGTTGACATAAAAAAGGAACAATGTGTAGCCAGGCACAGAGATTAAAGTTACCTGAAACATTTCCTAATTGTCCTTGTTGGCTAATTAGAAAGTAATGTTTGAGCGATAACAACTTTTTTTACAGGCTCAGTCGGGGTTTGTATCACATATAAAATAGATATTATATGAAGAACCCTCTCAAGAAATCAGAATTGTTTAAATCAAACTTTACTATTGTAGCGATATGTTAATCTTAGCCTCATACCTTTAAAACTCCTTTTGTTTACCAGTTACAATAAGAATTCAATTTCCATATGATGTTTATGTATGTTGAATAGAGGGGAGACATTCCATCAGAGAGATCCCCATTGCTAGAACAGATGGGCATTGTCTCAGTACTGTTAAGCAGGGCAATGTGGAACATTTTATTTCACACATAAAGCAAACCTAGTAAAATTAGCTCTTTTCAGTGCTTTTGACACTTTGGTGGAGAAAATCTCCTCTCACCTGGGGAGATGAGTCTAAGACATCTGAATCAGTTTTGACTTGGGGAATTCGGTATGTAAAAACTGACATTTTCTTTTTTCGGTTTCCCACCCAGTGCCCCAGGTCCCTAGAAAAACCTGTTAAATGCTAGTGAGAAAAAAATTGTGACGTTCCACCCTCTTTTGTCTTACGTGAAAAATCAATATTTTCATACTAAATTATCTTTATAATTTCAATTAGAGAAATTATGGCTAGCTTCTGCTCTGCAGTAATGACAGTATTTGGCATTTCAACCCTAGATTTCAAGAGATCTCCATGAAGTTGGTCAAACGTCATTACTCAAAATGAGAAACTGAGTCATAGGGAGGCTGAGGTACAAGTAATGCAACAAGTACAAGTCATCACTGAAAACCAAAGTCCAGGCATTCTTGTGGGCCAGTCTTGATCCCCAACAATATATCCTAAAGAGTTGAGGTATCCCTGAGAAAAAAATAACACAGAAGTCATAAACCACAGTTCTCACTGATATATTACAAACTCCCAGGATGCTTAGTTGCTAATCATCTTCAGAGTTCCAAAAACAAAGTTCAGAAAACCTCAAAGCATTTCACTTGGGCTCCTCAAACTGGAGGTGGCAATTACCTGACTATAATCTTGGTAAAACCGTTTTGAGCATTGTGCTCTCATGTCTGCACCTGTCAATGAACGTCTTCCAGTTTCTCTGCATGCTTCAGACCAAATTGGTACCAACTGGAAAAAAAGACTTGCATTGCAAGCTTCCTTCTAAAGGATACAAATAATCCAAATGATCATTTCCTGCCAGTTTTCTTGGGTTAATGAAACCTTGTTTAAGTGGCAATAAAGAAAATACCAGGCCTGTTCAAAAAGATACTGCACACTGCCACACAAGCTTAAGTTATCACACAAGATTTGGTCAGTCAACCCTTTAACCAACTCCAAAAACCAACCTCTGATATAATCTGGTTATCTCATCTGACAGATTCCTTCCTTCAACTGTTTTGCCCTCCTTATGCCATGCTCATTTCCAGAATAAAGCAGAAAGACCTAACACGTTGCACCTATACCCAGGTACAGGTAGGTGCTTACTTAATTCAGATGGGTAAATTTATCTCCATATCCCACTAAATTGCTTCCTTTTGTAGATAAATAAATAGCAGGCAATAGCTAAGCGAATATTTCATCTCTGGCAGCAAGATTATTTCTGAGCTGATCCCAAAGCTTCATTCAAATATTGTGATGGCTCAATCCAAACCACCAGCAATACACTCCAATTTGTTTCCATTTCTTACCCATCAACACCCAGTCTGGAGTGGCATAACTGGAGTCCGAATAAGTAGAAAGGGAACCCTGCAATAAAAAAAGCAGGGACTGCGAAATCACTAAGGAAAAATGTTTAGGTATTAAGTCATCTATCACCCCAGATTCCTGCCAGGACGATTAAAATGTTCATGTCTCCATTGAATTGCTTTTACTTGGGTATTTTTTACCACGGACGGTGTCTCTGCAAGCAGGATTACATGTATTTTTTGAGTACACGACAGTTCCATTTTCATTTTAAACATATATTGCCTAATTCCCAGCATAGTTGGCATGTTCATGGATTAATGAACTACCATACAAAGCATCAGTATGCTCACCACCCCTGAGAGTACGGGAGTTGTTAGTCAAGTGGGGAAGTATCAGCCTTGAAGCAAATCAATCCTTAGTCTTAATGAGCGATCAGCTTCCAGCACTCCTATTTTTTCTCTGTCAACAGCATTACTTCTCTCTGGTTTTATTTGTCTTCTCCTGCATAGAGTTAGTTAATGTACTCTCTCACAGCCCAACAATATGCCATAAAACGGGGCTAAGGTCCTACGGTGATGCTTCATAAGGCTCGACCCTGGGTTAGATCCTTGGTAATCCCTGGCCTGCAGGTTATGTGGCTCTTTTCGGGAGCCATCAACAACAAGAAGTATCAGCAGCTGAAGTCAAGTGTGATTCGTGTATTGCGTGACATCTCTTTCACGAACCACCGTATATGTCTGTACGTTTTGACATGCAGATGCACTCTTGATCCAAATAACACAATTCCAAAGCGCTAAATGCAAAGCCTCTTATTATTTAGATAATAACTGTATGAGAATAAAGAACTTAATTCTACATAGTACCTTTATCAGTGTTTGTAACTTTGGTAAAAAATGTTAGTTAAACATAATTCAGCATGCTTTAAAAATTAACAGGAAATACTAGGTTATTTTTACACACATTTTAAAAAAAGCTTACTTTTTTTTTCCTAAAAAAAAAAAAAAAAAAGAGTCCATTCTGCACCCTGGGAAGAGATAGCCATTTTCATCTTAAACTTATTCATGATTTTTAAATTTTTTCTCTGCCTTTTGAATAAATGGGACATTGCAAGAAAGGTAAAGTCTTCTCAATTTTTAATTCTATCAAAATTGTCAAAGATATATTTGAGAAACTGCATATGCTGCTAACAGTATATTATCAAATAAATAATTTTTTTTTTTTTTCCTTCTTGCTGCCTCCTGAAAGACATTCAGACCAACTTTGGCAGCCTAAGACTCTTGCACAGTGCATCCAAACCTGAATATTTAACATTCATCCGTGATGCTTAAAGTTTAACGATCATTTTTCCCTCTATACTTTTTCTAACTCAGAAGAGAGGGTTCAAGTTTGAAAGAGCGCTTTGATTTGTACAAGAACACAGTAGCCTGTTGCACACCATTCCGATCTGAGGGCTGTCACTTCTTCCAGGCATCAAGAGACTTCTGAAGAACCAGAAACCTGTCAAGTACTACTCTCTGTCAAAAAAGCAAAAAGGAAATACACATTTTGATCTGGAAATTCATCTCAGACCAGGTACATGGGCTTGCTGATGACAATTGCCTCTCCATGAGTCTATAATGTTTTTCTTGTATGGTTACATGAACCTTGTATCTGTATCAATCAAAGTGTACTCAAGTATATGACAAGATGCTGAACTTAAGAACAAGTCTGAAGTCCCAGCTGGTTTTCAAGTTAAATAGAATGTGAAGGAGGTAAGAGTTTCTGACCAGAAAATAATTGTCTCATTGTAAGAAACTGTACTACCGCAGGGGGCGAAAAGAAAGGAAACAAAAATTCCAATCAGAACCTGCTTTTCACAGACTTTGCAACTAAGACATTTAAAAACAAAACAAAACAAAACAAAACAAAGCAAAACAGAAACCCCGAATCATTTCAGAAATTATAACCATGACAAGGTAATGACAAGCATTTCATTGAGGTACAAGTATAGGGTTACACCATAACTAGCACTGGAGTGAACTACGACAGTACAAAATGAGGTGACGCCTTTAGGATATGACAGGCTAAGCAACTGACATAAGAATATTTGACCAAAGAAGGTCTCATCTATTCAGGACAAAGTTTTTTGTGACAACTAATATTACTACCAACACATAAACTAAATCCTTTGAAGACCTGATTTAGCTGACAAAGTGCAAGGACAATAAAACTAGTCACAGGCTTGTCAGTATTGGAGCTTTACTTGGTTACAGGTGACCTTTGAGAAAACTTGTCTTCTTCAACTGGCAAAAGAACAACCTTCCAATACCAGTTAGCAGCCTGTTTCTTAACCCGACAATTTGCAAATATCTTACCAAGAAATTAGAATAATTAAGAAATGACTGAGATATATCATTTTACTCTAATTGCTAGCTACAGAACTAACTGCTTAGTATTTATTAAATGTGTAAATGTATTAGTTCTTAAACGGTGTCTGTTTCAATGTGTAATATTTCATTGCAGAAAGGAAATTATTTTAGAAAATTATTGTATATAACAAATTTTTCCATGTGACAGATCCTCCATTTTCAGTTTTAAATGCTGTCTTTTCAGATTCTTTTCAAAGACTTACAATGCTTGAGGTAAATGAGTAGTTATTAATCCATGTGTAGACAAACCACTCGGAGGATACGCCACACAAGTAGTATTAACAGGAATAGATATTCTGTATTTACATTTTTGGTTCAAAGAAGAGAAACTTCAGTAGATTCTTAACTGTGTTAGGAAATAGTTGTGCTACACACGTATAAGCTGAAAAATACTGTTGCTGAGACCCTTATATTTGACGTATGGGAGAAGGGGATTCATCCACACTTCTGAAACTAGAAAGATTACATTTCCTCAGGAAAGCCCTTCCCCCGCTGTTCCCTGAGCGGGGGACCTGGTTAAGCAGGATTCCCCAGTGGTGATTATTCCACCTCTGTCTGCAGCCTTCACCTCACAGGAAGGCAGGCAGCTGCTTGGCTTCAGACCTCTTGGTTCATGGGACTGGTACCTCAGTACTCAAGTGCCTTTTCCTCAGGTCCCTTTATTGCTAAAGAAGAACTATCACACAAGTGCTGAGAGCATTAAAATTGCATTTAGACCATCTCCTTGGATCCTTTTGACCTTACTCTTTTACAACGTTGTCCTTTTTCGCTTTCTCTATTGTAGCAAAATGGGGTTTTTTTTCCCTTTATTTTTGCCACCTCGGTCATACAGCTTTTACAGCACCAAAAGGAAGAGCGCGATGCATCACAGGCATGTCTTGGCACTGGTGTTTGCCTAAGGTCGGCAACAAAAGTCTCATATCCAGAAGCAGTGACTACAAGGATATCAAATACCAGCAGAGAAAATTTACTGGTTTGGAGGTGAGTTTTGGCCAAAATTAAAGTGCTTGACTGTTGTAACATTTCAGCTCCACTGAAAGCAATGTTAAAGATACAAGTACTGAAAAGATCCAGAAAATGCAGAAGCTAAGGACTTGTTAAGGCCGTATCTTACACTGAGCTAAAATCCATTATGGCATTTGTAAATGCTTTTGTGGTCTGCTCATTTATAACATCTGATATGCTCATGCTATGTTCACTTATAACATTCATATTACACAACTTGAGCTTTGCTTCCCTTATCAGATGTATTGCACTGCTTTCCACCAGTGATCACATATTATTTCTCAAACATAGTCACCCACACTTATTTCATCCTTACTATTACATCTATACCTACCAGAACATCTGACTGTTCAAGTTCCAAAGAGAGCCATACTTTTATTATACACAAGACAAGGATCTTTTTAGACAGCCAGAAAGGGCTACCCGTTCCTCCCTGTAGGTCGATAAGACACAAGCACCATTAAAACCAGCAGCTGTTCAGATGCAATGTCAAAAAAGTAATTTAGGATGCTGCAATGCTCTCGGTTATCATATTATTTCTATTTTTTCTTCCCTGTGCCTCCTCGCTAATTCTGTAGACACAAATGCACTCCCTTCTTGTTTTTCTTATTTTCTCCCTGCCAGTCATGGACTTCTGTATTGTGTGGAGTATGCAGGCAGGTCAACCTATGGAGGCCATACAACTGTTCACTAAAATTCCAGTTCCCCAGTTTTACACTTTCAAAGATTTCACTTACATTTTTCTGGTGACAACTGTTGTGGTTTAACCCCAGCCGGCACCCAAGCACCACGCAGCCTCTCACTCTCTCCTCCCACCCCCTGGTGGGATAGGAAGGAGAGTAGAAAAAAAGTAAAATTCATTGTGAGACAAGAAGAGTTTAATAATTGAAAGAAAATAATACTATAATAATAATAATGGTAACAAAGAGAGAAATAAAACCCCAAGAAAGACAAGTGATGTACCATGTAATTGCTCACCACCCGCTGACCGATGCCCAGCCGGTTCCCCAGCAGCGACTGGCCGCCCCCAGCCAGCTCCCCCCCAGTTTATATACTGAGTATGACATCCTGTGGTATGGAAGATCGCTTCGGCTAGTTCGGGTCCGCTGTCCTGTCTATGCTTCCTCCCAGCTTCTTGTACACCTCCTCGCCGGCAGAGCATGGGAAACTGAAAAGTCCTTGACTTAGGAAAAGCACTACTTAGCAACAACTAAAGCATCAGGGTGTCGCCAACATTATTCTCATACTAAATCCAAAGCACAGCACTGTACCAGCTATTAGGAAGACAATTAACTCTACCTCAGCTGAAACCAGGACAAGAACATGATATCAGGAGCTCTGATTTTCTTCTCCTGCCCAAGTTTTCGCCATGCAGAGCAAGAGAGTGCCAGAGAGATCCAGTGTAGGTTCAAAGGAAGGTTTGCAAATAGAGACTTGCAGTGCCTCTTTGAAGCAGAGATTCCAGAGACAAAGAACACCCTCAGAAACCCTCCAGGATGTAAACAGAGGCAGAGAAGCAGATCTTGGCAGCTCTTCCAAGCAAAAAAAGCCTTCACAGACTGACCAATATTTCAAGCTATTAGGTAGGGTATTAAGTAGAATAGAAAATGCCTAATCCTGGTCACCTGCTACAGCCCCAAGGTTTGCTGTCAGCCTTTCCTCACAAGTAATTTCTCAAAGATAATGTAGTTAGATCTTAAATTAAGCAAAAATTCTAGATGATTTCTCAATTTCTGGAGAAGTAGTCATCAATGAAATAATCCCTGTGTAGCTGACAATCCTGGGATTTTCCCAGAACTACCAAACTGTGACCAGGCTCCTAGAAATCTTAAATGTGAATGGTTGTGGGGCATTTCAAGTAGAGAGAACAGGCACATCACTCTTCAACTGTAGCAATTCCAAAAATTCAGTGTCTTCATTAGAAACCCTATGTCTTACAGGAATAAGGTAAAATAGACACATTTGTCTGCTCTTCAGCAAAGGTTGCAAGCAGGTTAATCTCTCTGTTCTCCTCCAAAGCCTTTTCTTTCCCACTCTCTTACTCCAGCAGCTGAAATGACATACTGCTAATGCGAAAAGCTTACCTCAAATGCTCCCTGCCCTTTCCCTACCCTGTACCACAGTCCTACTATGCTTGGGGAAAACAGTCTGAAGAGAGGTCTCCTGGAACCACCGGTCTCAGGATCAACTAGAGATTCCAGTCAGCGTGGTAAAATAGATAAAAGCTGCAAACCGTGGCCTTGCTAGGCAGATGTGTCTGAGGAGCGTAACAGGGCAACCTGAATTGTGGGGAGTTTAAATGAATGACAAAATTGCTCTTTGTCATGTCAGGAAGCTTCAAAGGCTGATGAAATCCCACCGATACCTCTTTGCTCCACCCAGTAAAGTCTCTGATCAGACTATGCAACTGCATGCTTAGAAAAGTTGCCCAGCAGATGTTTCCGAGAAGACCGTCGTGCCTCTGCTTCCAGCTGGAGAAGTGCCAGTTAAAGGACTGGGAATTTGCCCACCCGACGGAGCTTGCACAGTTTCTGTCGTGTGAACAGGATAGATAATATGCCAAAACAGACTGCAGACAAGAAGGGTTCCTTTAGGAAAGAAATGGCTGAAATAAAAAAGTAGTACAAGGTCCTTCAGGTTCGTTTTCCATCCAGGTCCTTGAAGAGATGACCAGGCACCTCAGCAAGGGTGCCTTCGCTAAGACCCTGCCGTGGCAACTCATGCTATTATGCCCAAAATTAGACACCGTAGGAGTGGCAGAGTGAGCACCGCATTTCCATCACCGCCTGCCAAAAACCTCGGTGCTCGTTTTCCATCATGGGATGGGGAGGAAAGATGAGAAGGAGGTAGCCTTTGGGGGGCAGAGTTGAAGGTGCAAAGGAGCAATAACAGTTGCAATCGTATTTGAAAATGGAGCCGGTGGTGCTTAACAGGATCGATCAGCTTTTGAGGCAGTGATCGCTCTTTTTTTTTGCCAATATCTGGGCTAGGAATAATTCCTTAACTTTGTATGTCTGTTGTTTCCAAATCTGTAACATCTCGTATGCAGTGCTTCAAGCCTATAATAACACATAGACTTACATTTAAAATATTTCTTTTTTTCTGCAGCCTTCTCAGCTTTGAGACTCACTCCAGGGCCAAACCCCCAAACATTGAGTGAATTCATTCTACTGAAGTAGTAGGAGCTCAGATACAGAACATGGACTGCTCCAGCCCAAGTCTAGCCTCTTGTGACAAAGCCTCTGAAAAGCAAGACTACACACTAAGGAAAGATTCCGAAGATTGAAGAAATGTTCAAACAGAATAGGAAGTTGGTGTAATCAGGAGGACATCTGCTTCTTGATATTAGGGTCTGACTTTTCTTTGGATATCTACAGATCCTGCCTTTTGGAGCAAATGTAATACTAAAGCAAACGGTCTGAGTGATTGCATTATATTTCTGACTATTTGAGGATGTCCATCCTGTACACTTCCATCAGCATGATCTTCATTTTAGATCTGTGCATTTCAAAGTAATTTACTGCTGAGGGAAATCACCCATTGGGGTCATAAGGTTCATTCCAGAGCCTGATGCCAACATTTTGTGGATGAGATGGAGATTCCACAGACAGCTCTGATACCTCGAAAAAGAAAAGAAAAGCCCTCATACACACGCGGTGGAAAAAAAAATATTCTCCATTCTTTGTTGGTGGTCTCAGATTTGCAAGATGTTCAGCTACTTGGTGCTAGACACAGTGCCAGAAGCACCGCTCAGTAGCTATTCTATGTTCTATGAAAGTTACCTCTCCCAAGCTCTCCAGGTAAGCTACAACATTGCTCAGAGAAGCTCACATCGTCCTGGGTTTCACATAGTCCAAGTTGTCAAACATCTCTTGCTGATGAGCAAGAGACATTCACTTGGCCAACACCACTTTTCAAAGCCAGCTCCTCTTCCCTCCATCCATAGATGAAGATGTCAAGGTGAAAAGGTGTCAAGCAGACAACCCTGATATCAGCTGCAGAAAAATACTGTAGGATTTATCCTACGCCTGACCTTACTCTACTACAATTGATATATATGCTCGGCACCTGAGACAAAAGTGTGCAACAAGGGAGCCAAGAGTATGAGCAACATGTGATAAGAGCATACATCAAGCTTTCTCCTAAATATAGCTTCAGTAATTTGTTGCCTGTATTTTCTTTTTTAACTTTCCAGTCTTTTTGTTTCCTGTAAGCCTCAAAGAATTTAATTTTATAGTGTCCCAACATTATCAATAAATGTTTTCAGAAATAATAGCTCAAGACTATGACCTACAGGGTCCTATTTGAAACAGAACTACTTGCTGATCATATCCCATTTATTATTACATTTTGAGGTCTGTCAGATAGACAGTTTTTAATCCACTTAATGTGTGCCATGTTGATTTTGTATCCTTCTTAACCAATGCATTCTGTAACATGAAACCAAATGTTCTGTAGTAGTCTAAGTATATTGTATCAACATTATTACCTTATCAACCCAACTTGTAATCTCACAAAAATATCAAATTAGTTTGACAAGATCTATTTTCCATAAACCCACATTGATTGGCATTAATTATATTTCCCTCCTTTCATTATTAATCGAGTCTCATACCAGTCATCCCATTGTTTACCTCAGGACTGATGTCAGGTTAACATGACTGTATTTACCCCACTTTTCGTGTTTACCCTTTCCTGCCCTTGTTCATTTTCTTGTAGTCTTCTAGGAGTTCCATATTATTCAAATAATTACTAAAAGAGTGTTTCTGTATTACATCTGAAACAGAAATTTTTTATAATAATCCTGATTCTTTTCCTACAAAGTAGAAATATTTAGTAGACACTTTTGCCTTTTCCACATGTTTATTAGTGAGTCTAAACATATCTGCCAAGCAAGGAGCCTGTGTCACTGTCAGGACAATTTCTATGTCAGTTTACTTAAAAATTTCCCATTTCTTCACAGCTAAATATTCTTTTCTCTTTGTATCCTTTCGATTACGTTACCAGTCTTCTGCTTTTCCTTGCTTCTGTATTTGTTGCAATTAACTTCTCCTTTCTTTCAACTGTTATACATGTTTTCATTATTTTTCTAGCTGCTTTCATGTCCACTTAACTTTACTGTTGTTTTTATAACCTCTGGTTCCTTCTTTCCTCAGCAGTAGCACTGGCATTTGGGAGTCTAATTAAATGTTGTCAGAAGCTTCCATATAATTATTCCTTTTTTCTGATTCAGTCCTTTCAAAAGATGTCCTTCCTAACTGTTTTCAGCTTTGGCAACTTGATCCTTTGGCTAAGATTCCAATTCAACAAAATACTGAAGAAACTGCGAGCTGGTCGGGAAAACCTAACTTCTTGGAGCCTGATATCCACAGCAGATGCTAAACCCTGAATCAGGCGTGCATTTTTCATCTAGTGTGTCTGGGGAGGGTTGGGGCTTGGCAAAGGCAGTAGCCCATGTTAAGTAGCAAGCTAGTGGAAGCTAGATGGTAATGAATTTTATAAGCGGAGATCTGTTTGAAGCTCTAGCATTTCTAGAGCTTGGGCATCCAAATTACATTCTCAAGACATACCTTTCATTTACGAGCTAGAGCCCAGAACTTTCTCCTAAAGATTGGTATCTACATTTGCTTTCCCAAGAACTGAGTAACCTTCCCTCTTTTTTTTTTTTTCCCCAAAAGATGACCAGTATTTGCAATAACATTTTACATAACATTTTAGCAGTAAAAGGACTTGCCCAGAGAAAAGGTAAAAATCAGTCGATATGATTTTAAGCCTGTATGTACTAGTCAGTACCCAAATCTCAGTTTTACACATAATTTTTAATTACATTGTCTTACATCAAACAGTTATCCAAATAAAACTAATCCACGAAGTGGATTAGTTCCAGGAGCAGAGACCAGAACATGGAGTTATCACTGTCCATGCTCTGGCCATACTGTTGGAGCAATGTCCCCGCTTACCTGCAGACTTCTGATTCCATGGATCTCGCATTCTTTTCCATTTTTCTACAGGAAAGTGAATACTCCTGTTTGGTCTATCCTATAATCAATGCATTAGGGGGTTTCTCCAGCGAGTGTAAGAGTGAAGCCCTTTCTAAATCATCTGAAACACATGAAAAGTCTCACTCTTCCTTGTTGACTGGTATAGCTGGTAGGGTGTTGAACCACTTATAAAAGAAAGACAGGTTTTGAAACAGCTTTTTGTGAATACCCTAATGCTGTTAGCTTATTTTTAATTTCCACATTTTCTTCTTTAATTTCAGTTATGCTTGAGGTGATGAAGGTGGTGTCTGCTTAATTTCTTGAAGCAAGTTTCTCAGGGTAAATGTAACACTATTACACAACACAGAAGTGAAAGCTCAGGGAAGCTTTTGGATTGGAATGAAAAGTACTTTCTGAACAAAGGTTCTTACTGAGCTAGGAAGTCACCTTCCTCACACAGGATTTTTAGACTGCAGTTATTAGATTTTGACTCACAAAGCCTTTCCAGATTCCTGACTTTTTGTCTTTATTTTGAGAGCTGGCGACTGATAGGACTGTTGGCATTTATTTACATGTAATGGACTTGCTCAGGTTGGGCTACCTTACATCCACTTGCAGCTAATGAATATCTGTGATGAAGATAAGTTAACATTAGCTGCCAGTATGGTGGTAATACAGATTTTTTTGTTGCAGGTCTAACAGTTATTGCAATGGAAAAAAATATCATGATCTCTGCTTTCAACTACCAGCCATCTTAACTGACTTTACACAACTGATGCTAGCAAGCTGATAACATTGCTGAGCTTCTTGCTAGGTTTTTAGAGTTGAACAGGTTAGGGAAATGTATTCCTCCTTCAGTGGATCCCTCATGGAGAGTCTGTTCTGGCACTTGCCCTGCTCAGTGGAAGGTCACTATGAGAAACAAGGTATTTCCAACAGCAGGAGCTTTGTGATACTGGTAAGAGTGCTGGGTTTTTTTACAAAGTCCCTGTGGTTACCAGCAGGCTCTCCCAATATCTAGCTCATAATGAAGATTTGGAGAAGCTATCTGGCTGGAGCTCAGTACCTGTAAGTTTGATGGTTTTGTTTGAGGAAGGATCAGAATATTTGCTTTTTCATGAAAGAAGGTTTATAGGTCTTCATTGTAAAAGACAGGCAATCTCAGAGTCATGCTTCTGATATCAGCCTAACAGCAGAAGCTGTGAATCCTTTTACTCCAATTGCATGAGACCAGAACATTGCTGGTCTTCTTTTTGATTGCAGCTTATCTCAGTCATTCATGCAAACATGGCAGTTTCACTCCAAAATACCACGGGTACACCCAGATACTCCTTCGAAGCAACTGTTCAATCACACTATGGTAGGGTATTTAATCAGCTATGTATAACATGTGGAGCACATTATGTCTGAATTTCTTAAAACATCCTTTACATTTCAGATGAAATTTGAGAGTTTTGTTTTGATTTATAAAATCCTGTTTAATATGGGTCTTGTTACCTAAGAAACCAATTATTTCCTTATCCTCTGACTCAGCAGATGAGCTCAGCTTGGGTGCTTACTAGACAGTCCCTAAAGATCCTTACTTTGGGGTTCAAGGTAGAAGATTTTCAAGGCCTTTGGGTCCTGGAGGGTATTCAGTAGTACAAAGACCAAGGACTCAGATCTTCTAGAGATATTGCAAAGCCTGTGTATTTACTCAGGCTTCTCAGAGATAGAGTAAGTGAAGTGTTGTGGGAGGAGCATAAAACTACTATTGCTTACAAGGTGTCACTAGATTTTTTGTTTGTCTGTATGGACGTATGAATTTATTTTGATTGCGTCCATAACTCATAATAGACACACACTGTAAAGTGAATATATAAGTAGGGTTTCTTGCACAATTTACATTGTTAAAAACATTTTTAAAAGATGACACACAATCTTACCCGGATGAACTGATGGCCACATAGACTGAGACCAGTGTATTCAAGTCCACCCTGAGAGGTGACCTGCACATTTTAGCTTTGTCCACCTAAGGATTTCAATAGCATTGGCTGTCTTTCTACCCACTGAAGAGTTCGCAGCCTCTCAATTTGTACAACCATACATGCAGGACTCCTGACCCCCAAACTTGTCCAGCTTCATCAGGGCCTATGCAAAGATCCCCTGTGGAGCCCACAGGAAGCCCTTGACCACTTGTCCAGCCTTTCCAGGATCACTTGTGAACTTCTTGTATCTGTATGAATGTCATTCTCAAATTGCTTTTCTAAGAATGCATTTCTCCTGCAGAAATTAAAAAATCATGTCCATTTACAATTCTACATTTTAAGGAAAAAAGCCACCTTCCCCAAGTGTAAATAAATAAATAGAGAAATGTAATAATGAGACTTTATAATAACTGTATGCATGGTTCTAACTTAACAGAAACTGATATGCTATGTTTTCAGGTTGTTTGGGGGAAAACAGGCTTTTTGAAAATTATACCTTACAAAAAACTTTATTTGATCAAGCTTAAAATGATATATTTTCTGCTTTTTAAATGAAAGTTACTACATAGATGTTATTTTGTTTTAATTTTGCAGGAGGAATTCTATAGATATACATATACGTATATACATGCATACATACATCTCGTCTGCTAGCATAACAAAGTAAAAATATGTTGGGGGGGGCTTCACAGCAGAACGATATGTAACAGCTGCCTTGCTTTCTCTCAGAAAAGATACAAAGGATTGTTTTTCCTTTTACAGTGATCCCTTAAGTCACGGCAACCTTCTCCAGTTGCCATTAATTCGACACCCTGACAACTTAAAGACAACGGCAGCACATCAGATCTAAAAGGAATTGTGTCTAATTTTCTCTGCTAATGCATTGTATCTGCAGAACTGATATTAAAGGTAATTCTGCACATCGTGTCTTGAAACCAGATACCAGGAGGGGATGATGAACAAATTGAAACCTCTTGTGGGAAAGAATTCAACCAAATCCTAGCATTCCATAGACCATTCACATGAAATTGATAAGACTATTGTAAATCACTGCAGTGACTTTGAAGAGATGAAAAGATATAGACCTGCAATAGTAAATAAGTGATAGGAAAGGGGACATTACTATGGAAGAGAGCTAAGTTAATGTTTGTGTTCAGGGAAGATTGCAAATAATGAATCTGGTTAATAATAAATAAATATAGGTTAATAATTTTCACAGTTGTTACTTCTTTTTTAGCTGTATTTTAAGCACTGCAATTTCTACGTTGATTCCGAAGAAGTCATACTGCATGTCCAGCACCATGCCTTTTTTTCCAGTTAGACCTTTCCCTACATTCCCTTATGAGAAAGGGGTTGACTCTCTACAAAAATTTTTATATACAACATGGAAAAGTATTTACAGCTTCAATCTTGTCTCAGAACTGAAATATGGGATAAGGCTGCACGAAATACCACTGTGATGGCCTTCACTGATCTGCCTACTTTTAAGCTTTTAGTAGCTCTTCGGTATAATTAAGAACGGTAGCTGTTAATTGCCTCGCAGGTCTGATCCAGAAGCCAAGAGAGCGCAGAAAGTGTCTGAGGTGCCCCCTATACTGGAGCAAGGTAGTCTACAGATCATTTGATCATTAAGCTATAGGAAAGGGAGGGGAGGGGGTAGAACGATGGCATTGCTCTTCATCCTCCACCCTACACCATCATGTCGCAAGCCTTCAGCATTACATTTTGTTGGCTTTGGGTTCAGAATCCACCACTGATACAAAGGAGGCCTTGATATTTTTAAGGATTTCAGTTCATGTACTTGGAATGCCTTGGTTTGGTTTTATTTTGGGTGGGGAAGAGAGGAAAAACCCAAGAAGTAAGGAACACAATATTGGCGTTCTACATATCTAAAATACCTTCGGTGCCCAAGATAAAAGATTTCCCTGAATTTTTCATAAAGTATTATAAAACTTTAACTTAAACCAGCTAGTTTCTTAAAATGCTAATTAATTTAGAGATTTACTGTGTTTAAAAAGTAAACTAGTGTTATGCAATATTCTAGTAAGGTTCAGTCGGTGTACACAGAAGAATGTCTGTTTAACAGCCAGAAAAGAAACAAGTGGCAAACACAGACAGGTACCTCTAACAATTATTTGCCTTTTCTGAAAACAAAGAATTACATTTTCTTTCCATAAGATTTTTTTAAAAAAAATAAGAATCACAAAAGTTTTTGCTTCACAATTCTTAATATTTACCATACATGAGTGAAGCCACATTCTATTGGTTAGCACCATATTTACCGCAACATTTTGTGAAACACATTACTGAAAAATATTTTAAAAAAGACTTGTAGCCTAACGATACCGTCTAGTTGTGTCATGCTTACAGTAATACATATTTTCTCTCAAGTGGTTATCTTTTTCTATAGGGGAAAAAAGTGTTGTTTCGTATTGAAATTAGTAAAATATATCTCAGCTAAATTTTAAATCTTGTATTCAGAGATATATCTTTATATTAGAAATGGTGAAGGTCAGTTTGCCTAGATGATTCCCTGGATTCCTTACTGATAGCTATCAGTTCTTTGTTTGGTGCATGTTATCATAGACAATTACTTTAAACAGTGGTTTTCAGTAATATTTCTCAAAATTCCTCATGTGATTTCCCATGAAAAGGGAGGATCTAATTGGCTTTTTAATCCTTAGCTAATCAAGCAACACATTGCATATACCGTTTTAGGTAGAAACTGAAAAGTTCTTTCCACTGCCCTTTTATAACAAGAGGAGTTTGGATGTAACTTGAATCAGTAGAAAAATAACACGGTAAAGTCCCTCTACTGTATAGATGTTACATGAAAACAATGCTCTCCTTTCTTTAAACTGCAGCCAGTGCCTAGCCTTTGATGAAGCTCTGGAATAATGGAGTGCCATGGGCTATTTTCTTCTGGTTTCTATAGCTCAATACAGGGCTTGTCTCTTCTGTTTGTTTTCAGCTAATTGCCTCAAGATCTAATAAGTTAGTGATGATGTATGCCGAGCACCAGTGACCCCTTGCCAAAAGAAATATTATGTCACACCAAAGTTTAAGGAGCTAGGTTTTTATCAGCCAAATATCTTTTCCCTAAAAGGCTCTAATTTCCACTGTGTAGGTTGTAAGTGGCACCCATGATTGCACTGGCTCTTTTAAATGGCTAAGGAAGAAAGAATACTTGAGGGGAAAAGCCGATGCAGAGGCCAAACGCTAACCTACGTGTGTTCTCCTACTTACTGTTGCAAGGCTTTGGTATTTGTTGTTCAGCATGCCTCGAAGGAAAAACACTTAAGAAATGATCAATTTAAGAGAACATAAATTAGATTTTTAGTGAGGTTTCTCTTTTTGCATATAATTTTAATGACCTTATTTAAAGTGTTCCTTACTTATTTTCTTCTTCTTCAAGCAACGATATCCAGAGAAAGCAAAGATATTAGCAGCTACTATCGATTATATTGAAAGTTATAATATATAGAAGCAATTAATAGAGGGAGGCCTAGGTAGTTAATTTACCAGTAATATTACATGGATTGCAAATTCAAACATATTTTCTTTTTTAAAAAGTAAGACATTGCTCTGGCAAAGCTGAAGTATATCAGAAGCAAAAACCTCTCAAGAAATGTTTCTGATATTCTTAAATTTTCCTTTTTTTTTAAAGGAAGCAGCACTCTCTTTTTCAAGAAGCTTAATAATTGGACTTTTATGGAACAAGAGCAAAAATTCAGAGCACTATCGAAATTACACGAAAACCAAATAATTTCCTTATATAGAGAGTCACCATAGTGCCTTCAATACAAGTTTCTCATGTTACGGGGCAGATCCAACAACGGTCTGAACTTTCTAACGCTATCAGCGTCGTAAAGTTCCTAACCTAGCTACCTTGCTGCTCACCAGAACGGACAGCCAGATTCAAAATGTCGTGAAGCTGCACCCATCTAAACCTGCATTACTTTGGTCCTACCTCCTGCAGTCCCTGACCGAGCGCTCCTGGAACATTTCACGCCCCAGTTTAGCCAGGCGGTGCCCTGTCTTAGAGAGCTGATCTCTGCAAAAATCTCAGGAAAAAAAAGACTTCTCGTTAATGTTTCTTCCGCAGAACAGGAGGTACGGGACATGGTCCCGGTTCTTTCCTACGCCCAAAGGGATATGAGCTTGCATTTTTCAGTGCTCAGGTGAATGCACAAGCACAGACAGGCTGCAAAGCGTGACGACATGGGGAGCTCACACCCCCTGATCCAATGACTGTTTTGTATAAACAGTGAAACGTACACTGTATCAGAGACTGGAAGCCAATTCTAAAATTATTTTGCCTCAGAATTACGATTTCGCTCTTTCTGATCCCCTAAATAATCTGTTGTCCCACGCCACATGGAATAACCGCAGCACAAAGAATCAAAACCATGGCTGCTGGATGTAAATCATAGGCTTTGGTGTAGAGGTTCCACAAGAAAAGGAGGAAACGAAACGCAGGTGCTCGGCATCCTGTGCAGGTGCTCCAATCACTGCGTTGTTTTATAATAGGCACCGATCGCTATTTGCTGCTTTTGTGCCTCTTTGCAGTGGGCCAAATCATTACATGTCCCAGGAGAACATCTACCACCACTCTGGGTGGTGCTGGTGAGGTAAGTGGAGGAAAGAGGAGCCCGAAAGCTCTCCAGTATTACCTGAGTGCCTAAATTTCTTGGGATTCCCCAGAGAAGAGGCAGTTCTTGCAGGGCCCAGGGACAGGCAGCTCGATGTGAACGCTGCTGAGCTCGTAAGAAAAAACAAACCTGTGGATTTTGGATGACTCTGGGGTCAGATGGCAGCTGAGAAGGAATGCTGAGCCTCGATGTGTTGGATTCAAGCAAGGAGCTTTGTAAGTCTTGTGCCTTTTAGGGCACAGTCAGATGCTGAGGTGTCAGGAAAGAGGTTCAAGCAAAATAATAAACCAAAACATTTAAATTCTAGGTGAGCTGCTAACAAAACAAAAACCAAAAAAAGCAATATTTTATTTAAATTTGCTACTGTATCAGACAGTATCAAGAGTTCTTATCTAATTTTAAATGGGAAATAGGGGAACTTCTGGGATTTATGAATTAATATCAGGAAATTGGTTGAAACTAATGAAAAGCAATGAATAATGTATAATGAAACAACTGAGTGGCCATGACATGATAGGAGCAAAGGCAAATTTGTGCACGTCACAATTCTCTGCTTTACAAGCAAATTACAGAAACACATTAATTTGTACTTTCAAAATAACTAACATTGTTTATATATGATTTTTAAGAAGTCATGAGGTGAGAGCTTAGGTTCTGGTTTCGGTTGGAAAATAGCTAAAAGTCAGAATCCAGGTATAAAGGTGGGGTTTTTTACAGAGTTATACATTAATAGCTAGGTATCACACAGGTCCTTAATACAATGCGCAATATTTAATATTTGTGGGAAAAACAATATACAATAATTGTGGGGGTTTCTTTTGTCACAGCATTTTTAATCTTCTTAGGTACTGTGATCACTCCTACTTGACATATGTATCTATAAAAACAATTGTCAGTAGAAAGGGTTAAGAAATGACATGCCAACATTTGCAAATGCCAGCGCTTTTTATATTGGTCAAAATTAGAGAAGACTTTGAGAAGCTTCAGAGGGACTTATTGAAGCAAGTTGAGTCGGCAGTTTGATGGTAGTTAGGAATCAGTGTCTTCCTAATGAAAAGAAATATACTCTGGAGAGAATAATGTAAAGTCAATGAGATTGATGCATGTGCTTAAACTTAAGTGTGTATTTGACTGCCTTGCTGAATAAGGATGGCACTACATTCTTAAAGGTAATTCACTGCTATACACATTGAATCTTGAAACCTTAATGATTCTTAACTATTAAAACTATTACCTATTTAAAGTAACACTGTATTTTTTTATTTCCTTTTTCAGGATATTACTTCATCCAAAAAAAGTCATCCGATCAGTGATTTCTTGTGCAGCTACAGGACATTGTTAAATAAGAAATTACTACCAAAATTAACCTTTTCAAATTTTATCAGCTACTAGCTGCACTGGAAGGGTTAGATGAATCTTCCCAAAACACCAAAACTGATTCCAGAAAAAACCCTGAAATCCACCAATAATGTCCAGTTTTCTAGAGACCACAGTACATGCATTTATTCTTTCTGATATATTATTGCCTCTTGTTTTGGATTAAATGTCCGATATAGCATTTATTTCTTCCATTATTTTATGATGCTGTTAAATATGTATTGTTCTATACTTGAGAACAAGTTGGCAATATAATACGCTCGCATGAAAGAAATAAAAATATATGTTGCATGCATGAGTTGATTATTTGAAACATTGTTTTGTGTAATGTGTTTTAACCCCTTTTCTGATTGAGATCATGTTTGCTATTCCCTTTGTTTAAAATATGTCTCAGAATTCTATTTCTACTGCAAAAATAAATGATGAATTATTTATACATACCAATTATTTATTATCATTTATGCAAAGCTTGTCATATTATGCATGCATAAGGGGATTAAATCACTGTTAACCCATAATGCCTTTAGGGGCATTATATGATAGGCAAAAGGTTGCTTCTGTTTACTATTGTAGATAAACATATACATTAAGAACATACATATTGTTTATACAAATTGCCAAGTTGAATATCAGTTCTGTTAGGAAAATAAAGTGTTTATTGAGCAATTGGTCTTATAAATAATGATCAACTAATCTATTTAATGCAGTATACTTACTTTCTCTAGCTTAAAAATATGAGCTTTTTACAACTAGTGATACACAAGTTGAATTTAATTCAAACCTGAGGAATGGAAGTAGTATAAGAATGCATTCAAATCTTTTCTTTTCTTTCGTTGTCCCTCCTGAGGCAGCCCCTTCATCAGCTAATGATGCATCATTACACTTTACCATTAAAATAAGTAGGCACAATCTATAAAATGTCAAAATAATATGATTTTCTATTATTTCCAATAATCAACCTGAAATACAAGGCAAATTCAGTGAGATAGAGTTTTCGTACTTACATAAGCAGGTGGAAAGATTGGATGTAGTTGCTTTAATGGGGTACAAAATGGAAGCACGTTTTTGCCGGGTACGGGCTGATACTAGTACAATAATAAAACAGTCCTTCTGTTTTGACATCACGCTGTAAAAAGAAGAAAATATTTTTGAAGTTTGTACAGAAAAATGCTTTTTCCAGCTTTAATAAACAAACAAGGGCATTGAATTCATAAAGGGATTAGGGCATCACGTGCGTGCTTGAGGACATTTCATATAACGGCGGGGCGAGAGACTAATTCAGCAAGAGTCAAATGACAACAGTTTAAGGCAGTCACTCTCCAGAGTTGCAAGATCTTGTTACAAATACGGTTCAGGTCACAGTCTAAACATAGTTAAAGGTCTCAACCTAGTTGCTGAAGAATGTGAGTTCACATAACAAAACCTGCCCCTCAAAAGCACACGTGCAAGTCTCTTATCAAGACATTCTTGTTCTCATCTTTTCTTGTCCCTCTTCAGCAAAGCAACACGTTGGGTTTCTTGACCTATCCCAGTTCGACTCCCACAGCAGCTTAATTTGTTTCTGTTCACTCCAGAGCCTCCCGCTCCTGAGGATCTGTTGTTTTAGCTGTCATGGCTCTTTAAAGCCCTTCCTAAGCAGCCAGCACAAACATGCAGGAGCACATCTCGGAACTGAAGGTTGAGAAATTGAAAATAACAATGAGTCCTGCGGCAACAGAGCTGGGGCCAGCTGGTTAACTGATCTTGACCAACTAAACCGAAAGAAAATGTGTAACTGTTATTGTATGTAGATTAGGAAAAGGTCAGGTCAGATAAACAACAGCTTTTCCTAATTTAGACAGGCTGCAGTGAAGTCAAAGGTTGCCACTGTCTTCAGCAGAGTTTCTAACTGAACATCGCAGGCTTGATTCACCAAAATGTTTGTAGATGCTTAGCTTTAAAAGGGGAAAGGAGTCCTCCAGAAAGTCAATTCTTCAGGTTTAGCACATGCCCACCTGCTACGATCGACCCAGCCTGAAGCCTAGCGTAAGCCCTTGAGGTGACCTCCGTGCTAAAAGCCCTCCCAGGAATCAGCAGCTTCAGCCCCGGGTCGAAACCAAGCCACTTTACGAAACCTAGCCCTTTTTCACGTTGCAGATTAGTGCTGCTACATCCTAACTTTCACTAGCTGCAGACGCAGCCTTGTTTTAACCAGCTGCGCTGAAGCAATGTGCTGCAAATAAGATTCTCCCCTTGTTTAGGCTGATTTGATATCAGAACAATGCCCTGGCTTATATTGAGTTACCCTGATTAAAACCAATACAAGTGAGATCAAAATCAAGTCCACTGACTGTAAAAAGCAAAAGAATGTATTAAAAGAAAAAGTAGTTTGAGGGCAAGTAAAACCTCTAGCTTGTTTTTTTAATTAATATTTTCTTTTTTGTGACATAGCCCCAGGCATCCAAATATATATTCTTCTAATCCCACTTGACCTCAACACAAATGTTTATGCCAAGGGTGTTCTCATGTTCCCAAGACTGGGGTTTAGGATAATGGATTCTACCAAAGGGCATTCTTGCATTTTTTCTTCTATCCTTTCATTTCCAACCACCTTTCCATCCATGTTTTAATCCTGCTTCTCCTCTCTCCCATAGATACGGTCTCATGCATAATATTCATACAGATGCTACACTAAGGGCCATGCCTACCACAATCAGTACTAATAAATGCCTTCTTACCTCCTAGCTACTGGGCTGAAGTAAAAGAGGTTCTCAGTTTCTCTCTACCTCTGGGTTCTCCGTACACGTTGCTGCTATCTTATTTCTGCACAAATGGTCCGTGAAGTCAAACAAATTCATTACTTAATATAGAAAGAGTAGGAAGGACAGATTTTTAAAATTTATTCGCTGCCTGAAATAACAGGTTTTGAAAGCAGGAACCTTCTTTTAAGTCTTTTTCTTTCAGATTATGGCACGGCTTTTGTAAAAGATAGATCTGAAATAATGTTGCTGTCAGAAGTGAGCAGATCAGGATTTCATTCTGTGTTAGCATGGTCAGAAATGAACGCACAAGCTTTTTGTGTGCAATTCTGAGTAATTCTTCGCCTGTCAGAAAATGCCGATCCACACTGAAATTGTGTTTACAAAATTAGTCAAAATAGCGTGCAAAAATGTTGTCACTTGTATTTTGTTAATCAAAATAAGCTTTCTTTGAAAATTTGACTCCTGAAAATCAGTAACAGAAAATTAAGATGGAATTTTTCTTTACGTACCAGTAAGCACTTTTAAGTGCTTCCATTGGTATAAGATAAAAAAGTGATGTAACCTTCTGGTAATATTAATGTTAATTCCTTAACTTCAGTTTTAGATGTAAAAGCTTTTCTGGTGCACTATTTCATACATTTCAAAGAGGTCGGAGAAGATCCCAATAAAATGTATTGTTCCACATCTGAAAAGCAGTGTTCCAAAGCAAAATGTTTAACAGTAAAGCCCCTGTTTACATTTTTCTGCCAAAGTTTACATTTAAAATCTATGTTTTGTTAACACTAATGTGTTGATGATATGACATTCACTCAAAATAACCTGATGCAATTAGATTATTTTTAAGAAAAATTCTGATAGTGGAAGGGAAATACAAAAAGCCAATAAATATAAAAATTCGGGCTTGTCAGGTAAATAGAGAAAGAATCTACCATTTTTATCACCTGTCTTTTTTTAAAAACGTGTTTAGATATATAGATATATATTATAGTCACATTCTTCTAAGACATTTTGTATAAGAGACATTTAATATCAATTTAACTACAGCCTTTCTATTTTTTTGGTTTCAAAAGAAATATCAGCTAATCAACACTACAAACCCAGAATATGATTGTGGCTTATTCTGATAGGTTGCCTTCACGGTGGCAAAATAGTTTGGGAAACGTAGGAGGAGGAATTTAGGAACCTACTGTACTTTGCAGAAAAATATTAGAGGCAAATTAACCTATAGCAGAGGACCTGAAGAGCAAGTAAGGAATCAACAAGCAGAAGTCAAAACGCGATTCCCTGAGTTGGTATTTGCTCCTGTCTTTTGTTTAGGTCATCCTTACTCAGGATTTCTAGTGCTGGAGCCTCCAGCGAAAGCTACTGCATTTCACAGGATTTGAACTTGGGCCTATTACCAAACTGCATTTCCAAAATGGATTGCTAATAGCCACTTATGGGAGATGCTGCTACATGATTAGTTCCTGGACGTTTTCTCCTGAACAAGGAAAAACATCTAAATATCATCATTGACTTGATCATTTCCCAGGGATCCTGAAGAATAAACACTTTTAAGTCTTGACAACTCATTACGGAGGAGAAATAATTTTAAAACTGTTGCAAAATACAAACAGGTTGTATTATGTAAAACACAATTCCCCATGTAGTCATATGCACATACACTGATATTCATTCCCTGAATCTTAAAGTAATTTAAAAGGATAATTAGTGTGTAGTGCCTGAATTGGTTCCTCAGAGGGTTAGTGTCCACCCTGTTTGTCACTGTTTCTTGCCTAATCCTGTCTAATGAGGGTTTATGTTAACATGGCTAAGCACTTGCAGATATGCGCTACCAAGCTATCTAAGCTTAGAGAAGACACGCTGTTCAAATGTCACTGCCTTTGGCTATCATGCTATAAGATACTGATTATTACTTATTATGTTTCATATTCAAAAAGCTGCCATTTGTACTTGTTTGTAGGCTCTTGTAGTTCTCGTCCAGGTAACAAATAATGTCTGTGGCTTTCCTAGATTTACATTTTTTTAATGTCCTTACTCTTTCTTTTGTTAATAACTCTCTCGGTGGGGTGAAATACATTTGATTTACTGCTTTAAAGCGTTTAGAGCAAGTTAAACAGCACTACGCCAAAAATCACACTAAAGTTTAGACATTGGTAAATATGCAAATATATATACATTGGGAGATTGGTTTTTGTTTTGTTTTGTTTTGTTTTTAAATCGGCTTGCTGTCGCCTCATCAGAATACCTCAGTATAAAAATGTTCAGGTTTATGTGGTCTGGGCTAGAGGTTTTAGTTTCAAAGAAGAAAATTGTTTCTTTTTTTTTTTTTTTTCTCTTTCTTCCTGTTTTAGAAGCTACCAGACCCTGTAGAGCATTAAACATCACAGTCAGACCTTTTCTCTCTGGCTAGTTGTGATTATCCTTTGCAGGTAGGAAGGCATCCTACTAGAGTCTGAAACGAGAGGTCAGTCTTCAGATCTGAGATTTGGCTCGAGTCTTTTTTTTTTTTTTTTTTTTTTTTTTACGTTCCAGAAAGGTGAAGATTCACTCCTGTTATAATTGCCTACATTAGCTGTTTCTACCCTGCTGCTAAAAAGCAGTCTCAGGAGTGCGCGCAAGCCGCTGACTAGCATGTACTACCCCATCCACACTATTGCCTGCCAGGTTGCCTAAGGCCTGCCTGCAGGCAGCCCATGAGCAGCCTGGTTGGGCGCAGCTGGAAAAGTGCTAAAGCTACCAGAAGCAGCAGGGATGGAGGGTCCTGACCACTGCCTCCCCTCCCAGTGCAACACAAATATATCGGGACGGTCCCTGACACCGGTCCGACGCCACGCAAGCGTGCGTCACTTGCCTTCCGAAGGAAGAATCGCCCTGTCCGGGAGCAAACACGGCTCGTGCGGATTCAGCTGGCCGGTCATCACCAAAGGTAGAGCAAAATAGGGCAACGGGACAGCAGCACCCAGCACCTCCATGCCCTCACCCTGCTGGGACTGGGGCTGGCTCCCACCCGCTCTGTTCCTTCTGTTTCTCGCCTTAAAACCCTGGGCAGTTTGGTTGACTGTGGGTGAAGTGGGTGTCATTGTGATCCACCGAAACAGAAGTGCGTGGGTTTGTACATGTGTGCTTAAGTCAAGCCCATAATCCCAAAATAAATTAGCCTGAGTGCTTATGTTTTCAACCAGCTAAGTCTCTGGGCGTATCACTGGTTTATACGGTGGCAATATATATAAAACATAGCTATGCCCCAGAGTTTAACAGGGAGCCTTTGGAAACACTACAATTTCCCTTTCCACTGCAGAGTAGTGTTGCCGTAGCTGAGGTAGACGGAGTTGTGCATGCCAACATTTTGCTTGGTTTCATCACATGCGTCACTTAAAAATTGGCGTGGCATCAGTATCCAACTAAAACTCAGTCAAGGCGTGCTGCAAAGCTTTCTGAATCTTCCCGTCCCTTTCTTCAAACCTGTCTTAAAAATGAACCCTATAATGAAATATGAAACTCAGAGAATTAACTGGTAAATTTTTGATCCTGAAACGTATTAGTTAAAATAGCACCAAATAAAATGGAGGAAATATCAGTATAATTTAGCGGACAATGGCAATTTCCGTTTATCCATTTCACTATTTTTCCTTGGCTAGTAGAAACCATTAGCACTACATTAAATGTGATGCTGATTTGAGACCTGCTTGGAAAGAATTCTAGACAAAACTCCTTATGTTATTTTTGGGTGTCTTTTTTTTTAATAAGAAGAAATATTCTTAGAAAACTAGTCCAAACAGAAACTCATGTCAGAATGAGTCTACAGAATAAGTAATAACTATCTCATACTAAAGCTGACATCACTATAATCACTACGGTAGTAAAGTATTTCATCTTTCTAACTATTAACAAGACCAAAACAATGAGCCTGGTGTCTGAAGAACTGATACATTGGGTCTGATAGAGTGGCCACCCTGGCAGCATCTTCTCTGACAATCATTGGGGATGCTGAGGAAAAGAAATGAAGCAAATCTAAGATAACCTTTTATCTAAGGTACCAGTCACCCTCTGGAAACCAGTGGATTGTCTGAGTTAGACTCGTGTATGCACAGTGTGTCTGCAACTCCATCAGTGTGCTTATCTGGAGTAAATGTGTCCTTCTTTCTGAATCTGTTAATACTTTTGGTTTCCTTAGGATCAGTCTTGTGGCAAAAAGATTCACAGCCAGAATAAGAGTACAAAATCACTGCCTGAAAATTTCTAGTTCTCACCCTAAAATATTTGAGACCAAAATACAGTATTTTATAGTATAGTATTGAATACAATAGTTTATTGTATTTTTTAGTATAGAGTGGTAACATTGTACATGAAAAGTAGTCGTTTGCCTACCAGACAGGTGTGTAAGGGAGGAGGGTTCAACTTGTTGAATCATTTCTGGTACGCTCAACTTCCATCTGTTCTTCAAGTTAGAAAATTATTTCTAAGGAGTAAGCCTATTCTTTCAGCTACTGTCTGGAAACAGATGTCTTTGAGCAATGACTTCTAAAACTGTTTCCCAAGTCATGAACCTTGATAAAAGGAAAGAAGTAACTGTCTATAAGGAAGGATGGGAATCTATTGAGAAAATTTCCCAAGAATATGCCTCTACAGTCTTTACATGTTATCACCTGTGAATTTCATTTCCTCAGAAGATAACCGGTGTCCCCTATTCCCAGAGCGTTATACTCACTAGAGGGACTATAGCTTCCTCAGCTGCCAAAGCTCTTCCCTGCTAGACAAAAGTAAGAGTCCCATCGAGCTTTCTCGGGCTAGCAGCCACATAGGTTATTTTCTGCTATATCAGTCCTGCAGTGATTAGTAATTACTGAAAGCTGAATCTGGTCCATTGTGAATTTATTTAAATCACTTAATTTCATTATATCATAGACGAATTACAGGGACAGTTCCTGTTTTGGCCACACAAAACCGTCTGTGGCCAAGATGTACAATGTTTCTCTAATTTGTCTCCAAGGGAATTTAATTAATTGTGAAGTGGGCAATATGGCAAACGCTGGAATTTGTATTAATCATTAGCTCAGTAAAAAGTTCAAATCCTGCTCCACTCCTCCTGACCAGGAAGGACCAGAAGGCTGTTGCAGAACAAAGGTAGGAGTTCTTCTGCAGCTGCTCCTTCTCTCTTAGTGGCATTCATAGTTTTGACTTCTACTACATGAGGTCATTCATCAGTAAAATCTGCACCAGGATTGATCTACTGGTCCAGTTAGCTCACCAAGCATCCCAAATATGAGAGCAGTTGACTTCTGCTCTCCCACAACGTCCCCAGAAAATCAATTTGTTCCTTCGTCTCACCACACAAAGAAGTCCCATTGGGACTTCGGAGGAGGAGGAGCAGAAGAAAGGGCAAAACAGGGACATACCATAATCACAAGAGGTAGCCCCTGGACTGTTATAGATTATTTTAAAGCTATGATTTTTGAGGGAGAATCTGTCTTTACAGTGAACATTTCACACAGTAATTGACAAATTCAGCAGCAATTTCACACAGCTCTAGTCATCAGTCATTTGAAATACACAACTACAGTATTCTACTGCTAATGAGTTTCAAGTGCATAATAAGTTAATTTGATTGACAGCCCTTGACCAATAATAAAGTCAATTTTTGCAGTTGAAATAAATGTTTCTACTATTGGTATACATTTATTAATTTCAACTGTAGAAAAATAATCGTGTTTTAGCACCATGGTAGTCAGAAAACAAATATGCTATCATTTTCAGGCATATGCTCTTAAAATAAACTTTTAAATGGTTCTTTTCAGTGAGCGTACATGTGAATTTAGACCTGTCAAGACAAACAGGTTTATGCATCCAACTAAGAAGTCAGGCATCTATCTACAAGGTCTGCATGTGCTGCTTACATAGATTGTGTTCACAAATGAGTTTTGAGACTTATCTAAGAGTACAGATGAATGTTCAAGCTTGGATTGAGGCCTCTTTAAAACCTCATCCTGAGAGTGTTACATTTAATAAAACTGAATTTCCTGTGGAAGGTGCAGTATGGCAACTATATCATGCATTCCAGTTATTTCCATGGTAGGATTCTCAAAAGCGTACAGTAAGAACTGAAAACCAGATTGCTTTAGCAAGGAAATTTATCCTATGTCTGACATTGTAAGCAAATTATATTGCTACTCCATTAGTTCTCTTGACTGCAGGATACAGAACAGTTATCCAGAGCAAACCAACAGAGGAAAAAAATTCCAATAGTGTCATCAACTTTAATGTGATGAAAGCATTTCTCAAAAACTGGCTCTTGAACCCTTTACTAGTTTTCACAAAATCCAGTAAACTCCTTTCCAAGATATGTTAAACACATAAGGAATAAAAGAAAGTGGATTGGCTAAATTGACTAAGATGCCTGACCAAGAAGGTTGATGACGCTCTAAATATCTACAAGTACACAGCAATTTATTTGTGACACCACTCTTGCTAGTATTAGGGGGGTTTGGAGGTAATTGGAAGGTTTGCAATAAAACCATTTTTTGATGGGACACTCAGGAAGTGTTCAAGTGTGCCAACACTTCAACATTCCTTTAAAGTATGCACAGACTGTTTTAGTTCAACTCCACTGGAGCTGAATTAAAATATAATTCAACAGCAGTATTTTATTTTGAATCTGTCTGCTTGGTGACTGTATACTTGATCTAGTATACAGATGTCAGATAGGAAGAAGAATCATAGAACTCTGACCTCATATGAAGGACATGAAACACACAAATAATACAAAAATAAATTTCAGTGCAACTCAGAAATATATTCCACCCAGCAATAATGCTCTGGATGCTTAGGAGTTATTATGTGGGTGCTTTTTGCCAAGTATCCTTCCAGGTTCAACATTTTCATGGTCAGACAGCAATGTGCTGTTTGTGGTGTGCCATTCTTTCCCTTATTGAATGATATTATGTGGTTCATCACGTAGTTTTCACAGATTAGAAATCATGTGAGAGGGAAGGAACTAAGAGGGCACAAGAGTACTGCAGAGCGGGAGTACACATTTTGTACTTTATTTTGTTGCAAAGTCAGAGCATTATGTCTTAAAACACAGTGAAGTAGTGTCTTGAATCATTGCTACCGAACATTGGGATATTTTCTTCAGAGTACTTTTAATAGACACCCGTACAAAGCAGAAACAAGTGTTCCAGCATCTTGTATTTGTGACCCTAGATTCTATGTTCAGGGTGAGGTTTTCCAAAGTAGAAAGCAGAGTCATATTCCTGTCTCTTACAGGAATGCATCTTGGTCCTCCAATAAGCATGCTCGAAATCATCATTACCAAGCTGATGGGTGCTGTCACCCTAAAAAGCCATGCAGAAATTCAGGACAGAAATACATTTGTCTGTGCACGCGTGGTTCTTAAATAAAAACAAACTAATGTAAAGTACTTATAATTTTCAGGTGTATTAACTGAAAGTCATAATACTGTCTTTCAAGTGGGAAAACCTATTTAAATATACATTCAGGAGGTATTATATATACATAGTGTGTATTTAAAAATGTACGTGTCAGGAATTAAATTACATACTTCGGTACACACAAGGAAGTCTCAAAATTTTAGGTTTTATTGAGAATACATAGGTTTCTACTGCAAATGTATTGTGACAAGCTGCACTGAAAGTCCTCGCTGTCACGGATAACATAAGTGTAATCTTTCTGCACCTCATCAACATTGTCTTTAAGTCATTCTCCAGAGGGAAAATTGGTTGGGCAAGAGGTCAATTCACTTTCAGTTCCCATTTGAGGCCAGTGCACTTAGCTAACTGTGACCAATTAAATGATATTTTCTGTGAGAAAAACATTTGCTCTACAGGAACCCCCTTCCAACTACTGAACCGTTACTTACTACTTTCATATACAGCCTTGAAAAGCCATCAGATAGCAAAATTCTGTTAATTTTGAACCGAAATGCCAAAGGCTTTGTTTCATGGAATAAATATAAAAAACAAGTTTAGCTGACATTTATTACTATGATATCCCCACCTCCTGACTGTATAAAATAAATCTAGAAATCTCAGAAGAAATCACTATCTAAACCACTTAATCTCAGCTGACTCTGTTGAAATCACTGTGGGATGGATTCACGGGCCTTGAAATATGTCTTACAGTGAGATACTTAAAGATCAGAATCTGTTTAAACAGAACTGACTTAAGAACAGGATTAATCCTTGTCTGCAAGCATCTGTACAAGGAGAAGATATCTGATATTAGAAGGTTCTTTGGTTAAACAGAGAAAGCTTTCACAAGAACCCAACCCAAAGACAAAAAAAAAAAAAAAAAATCAAAAGAGGAAGGAGGCAAATTTATAAAAGTGTGGGTAACTGCGACAGGAACAGCTTGCCAGGAGGTGAAGATGTTTCTCCACCTCCTAAAGAGGAGGGGCTGTATCTCCCAAAAGGTCATAACTCTCCTGGCAGAACCCGGGCAGGTGTGGCACAGATCCAAACCTCAACCTCAGAAATTCACATCCACCTTCCACCCGTCAGTGGAGTTACCAGGTTGTCTTTCTGTCTGCCTGGAAAGTTCCCTGGGCGCCGTGCCCAGAAATTGCCCCATCTGAGAAGAAGGCATGTGTGCGTGGTGGTGGCCTGACGGGGACCCAGAGAGCAGGAGTTGCTCTGTGCCATCGGGCAAGCGTGAAGCGACCTTGCCGGGTCCCACGCAAAGTGTGATGGCACATGCCCTCTTCTAAAGAAAAAAGGGTAACGGCTCTGTCATCGCCTTCCTTTTTATGAATTCCCTGGAGGCTCAGTCAATATCCTCCACCTGAAAAGATCAAAAGCCAGGTTCCCCTCTCCCAGGAGACTACATTAACCACAAGCCACACGGCTGGGAAAGGAGGGGGCTGCTGCTGTTGAAACCCTACGTCTGCCGAGGAAAGAATGCAATATCTCCACGGAAGATGTAAGAGGCAGTGCAAGAGGGAACATGACTCTGTGGCCTAGTGCCTACGGCACTCATCTGGGAGTGGGCAGACCCAGATTCCACTCCTCGCTTCGAGAACGGCTTCTGTATTTTTATATTAAAGAGTTATTGGGTTTGGATACCCCGAGGCTGGGCTGACGAGGTTATTGAACCCAAATCTTCCACATTCCGGGTAAGTACCAATGAGCAAAACAATGAGCTGTTATACAAACGATAGCTGCCATCTCAGGCAGCTTTTTAAAAGAAAGCGGTGGGTGACTCTTTGAAGGAGCAGACGTCGGCAGCGACCAGTGGGAGGGAGCCCAGGTCCTTACGCTGCCCCCAGAATTGTGCCTTGGGGACCGTCTGGAAAAGTATCAGCTGGCCCGGTCAAACTCATGCCAAGGCATGCTCGAAGTTAAATATTGCAGATGATGGCATGCCAGTGCTCAACCCCGTGCCGTGGTCTGAGTTAGTTTACCGGGGAAATTTTACGGGGAAAATGGTAGCTAGGGGTAGCACTGGAGCTGGGAAACCTGAATTCCCTCTGTTGTGATTCAGGTGTGGGATACGTGCCTTTATGACTAGTTTTACCAGATGCACTGGCAAGCCAGTGGTTAACCATGCCAAGTTACTTTTATTTTTTATGCTCAATAAAAATGTCTTTTACACAAAAGTACTCTTTTTTTTTTTTTTTTTTTGGTCATTCCCATTCAAAATCTTAAAACCAGCTATTTTTATAAAAGTAGTGAAAACACTCCAAGTGTATGCACAGTAACCCACAATTCTCAGGTGGCAAAACGCATTCAGGTTTCCACCTCACACAAACGGCCTTTGCAAGTGTCTCCTGATAATGGAGTCCTTGTGAGCTCTTACTGATCCTTTTTCTTACAATATACAGCTACTTTTCTAAGAGCTCTGTTGTTGTTCAGAAAAGAAAAGATGGAATCAAATGTTCAAGCTTACTTTAAAAATGTGTGTAAATATTATGATAAATAAAGAAGCAATATTAAAGTAAAAGTTAAAATTATTCACAGCACTAAGGGGTCAGTTTTCCTGCTAGTGCAGAACACGTATTGGGAGTTTCATGTCTGCAGCCCACTGAAGGAAACTTAGACAGCAATTACTTTATTTCCATTAACTGGCAAAGCGTCTATGAAAATCAAGGCTGGGACAGCTGACATGAAATTAATAACTCTCAGTATTGCCTGAGAAAGCTAGTACATACAGTATACAGTACTTAAGAACAAATTTCCTGTGGAAACAAAATCTTGTAATTCATTCTTCGAATGGCCTGAAATGTCTGAGCTTCAGACTGTTTCTTTGGTGTTTTAGAATTTGCTGTCAAGTTAATTAACTGACTACCATGCAAAATATGGACTAGGTATTTGACTGGTGTCTCCTAGAGGCTGCTGAACAGACGCATTGGAACAAGCAAACAAAAAAAAAGGTAGACACACTAGGCAAAGAATATTAGACATGAAAGAAAGTACCTAAAGAGGTTTTCAAGGAAAAAAAAAAAAATTCACTTATTATTTTTATACTTTGTGACACAATGTATACTTACATGCTTACTTACTATTTTTTCTTCATGACTCCTTTCTCATTCAGACTGATTATAAATAACTTTATCCTATTTTTCCCCTTCCTTCACATAATTTTAATGTAATTTACTTCTCAGAACATGTATTCTGTTTTAACTGTTTAATTTCTACAGATCATTCTGAGCAAAAACGTTCCCTTAGAGAACTGCAGGAATTTAAAGGAACTCTTCCTGAAATATTTCTTTAAAAAAAGGCAACATAAATGGTAAGTGTTAAAATTAGATTAACTTTTTTTTTTTTTTTTTTTTTTTTTTTTTGGTCAGTACTGGTATTACTGCTCTGTTACTAATAAGGAATACTCAACACTTTTTTAGCTATTTATCCAACATTTTCAGCTATAGCATTGCTCTAAGGTTGTAAAGCACTAGCTTTATACAGTTAAAGTTGTTTTATCTGTTCCTAAATTCCAGGTATATAAAAACGAGCTCTCCCTCTTTTTTTCCTGAGGTCACCTTTGTATTTTAAGATCTTATTCACTATTCTCTGCTCATTATAATAAACAGAATTCATATAACAAAATCTACAGTGGGTTATAGCAAGTGTTTCTCCTCAAGGCATTCAGAGTCTGATTCCAGACAGTAACACACATTTAAGGGTAAAAGAAGTGTAAGAAATAAAACAAAAGAAATAATATTTTTCTCTCTCACTTTTCTGTTGGTTTTTTTTTGGTTGTTTGGGTTGTTGTTTTTTTCACTGAATTTGTCCTTTTTGAAGCTATTAATGCTTTTTGGCATTCCCAGGTCCCCATAACAATGAGCTCCTTGAGAGGGGAAGAGTGGCATAATCCTTGTCAGCAAGTATTTATCAATAGCCTCAGAATTCAAAAGAATGGAGTAGGAAGATCCTACAGGCTGAGCCAGCACATGGAAATCAAGGAATGAGGAAGGATTAGCTGGAAACAGGTTATGACTCTTCCAGTAGCACTTTCACTCAGTGAAAGGTCTCAGAGGTGTAGATGGGACCCAAGCTGTTTCCCCAGCTGGAGTCTAGACAGCCTTCCTGACAGCCGGCAGGATTTTTCCCTACCCAATTAGGAACGTTTCCCAGGGAGACCCATCATATTTGCTCCCCTCTAGCATTCAAGGGGACCATTCAATTCCAGCTTGAGCTAGTTCACCAGCACTATTATTTGTCTCTACTTCCTTCTGATCGATCGCTTCTCCGGTCTCATAAATCTTCTACAGCTCCATTGTTCCCCTGCATATCAACCCAACAGTAAATACTCTGCTTCGTGTGCATCTTGCTCCCTCCTTGCCAGCAGTCAGGCATCACGCTTCAAGGCAATCGTCTCTCTCTACTAAGACAGACTTGCAAGCAGCATGGCTCAGGGCCATCCTGCCTACTCTGGAAGTTAATGACACCAAAACATTTAGTGACATGGAAGGAAGCACTGATCTTACTGACAAGATCAACCCAGGCTAGCAGCTGAGAACCCAGAACAGATCTATAGCACAGGAAAGGGTGTTCCTACCTCTCCACCTCTGACTTCTTTACACGCGCTCATGATTCTTCCCCAGTAAGACAGGAAACTAGATGGGGGAAGTAGATCAGTCCTGTGAGCAAAACTAGACATCATTATGCCAAAGATTGATCTGGCAAAAGCTTCTCCATCATTGCTAGACAAAATTTCACCAATATGGGCCGCATCCAAACTGATGAACTAGCAGAATACGGGGCTGCTAGCACAAGTGAAAAAACAAGGAGGCAGGAATGATCATGATATGAAGCAGGGTCTAAAGCCTGACAGACAATGTGTTATGATACTTCAGTTTGGAAAGATGTATCTACATCTATAACAGACTGAAAAATAGATACGAAGAACTAACTCTCAATGTAGAACCCACAGAGCATCTGTTAAGATCCTCACAGCTAGTGACGAATATAAGAACTGATTTTGCACACTCATCATAGTTAAACTGTGAAACACCTCATCTCAAATCATCTTGAAGTGAAAATGAGTTGAAAGACACAACATCGGAGATAGATTCTCTGTAGCAATCAGACCTGAGAGTCTGGATGAAACCTCTGATTCAGAAAGTGTCTGCCCATCTGATTACAGGGTCAGACAGAGGATACCAAGAGAAGGACCTCTCTCAAAATGTCCAGTTCTCTTCCCTGCCCCACCAGTTGCAGAAAAAATACTGCACTATCTGGACGCGTGGTACTGCCATTCTCATGTTCTCACACTCTTAAAAGCCTCTTCACCTACTGCCAGTTACCTCGTGCCTGGGGCTGAACAGAAACCACCCCCACTTGTGTGAAGGCAGCCTGGGTTCTGAGATCCAGCAATATCTTCCAGGCTCGTTTGGGTATTTAAATATAAGACACGGCAGGAGACAATTTGTTGGAAATTTCCAGCATGGCTTCAAAGACCAATGACTTGTTATAGATCAGGGCATCGTTAGTACAGACTGTAGTTCCAGTAACAACTATCCAGCAAACTTCTGAGCTGTAACAGCTCGAAGAAAAGTCTGATCTTTTCAGTCAACAGTTGAAGAACTATGTGGTCCACAGTAGGCATATAAAGAAATAAGAGATACAGAGCACTCAGAAAGGAAGCTCTTTAGCACTAACTCCCCTTCTTCTAAAAAGGAGGTAACACACACACCGTTAGGCCTTTCCTGTGATCATCTGAGCAACCCGATCTAAATTGTCTCTGCCTTGGAGCAGGAGGTTGGACCAGATGATCTCCAGAGGTCCCTTCCAATTTAATTTCTCAATTCTGTGCTTCTGTTCTCAAAATCAGGAAGTCTGTACTCCACATAACCCACAACCTGCTACCTTCACTAGCACCAGATTCTCCAAAACGTTTTTTCCCCACCAATCGCACACTTTAATTCTTTGTGTTTCTCAGCCAGCCCCATTCCTAGAGCTGCACAGACATTCTAAAGCAAATCTCTGCAACTGCCATGTTTCCCATGTTTCTCCATCTGTGAGGAGGAAATTACTTCAACAAGCAACAGACAGCTGAGAAGAGTCCATGGCCAAAAGGAGAAATAATATCCAGGAGCAATGACTTTCAAACAGAGCAAAAATTTCCCATAGAAATTTTTCAAATAAGAGGTTAGAGGAGCCAGCACTTTCAGACATCTCAGTCTCTCTGCGTTACTTGGAGAACTATCCCATGTGTGGTTAATGTGAAGGGAGCTACTCAGAAACTGAGGGTCATGTATGCCCACCATGGCACCCCTGTGGTGGGTTGACCCTGGCTGGACACCAGGTGCCCATCAAAGCCACTCTATCACTCACCTCCTCAGCTGGACAGGGGAGAGAAAATATAGCGAAAGGCTCATGGGTCAAGATAAGGACAGGGAGATCACTCACCAGTTACCATCATGGGTAAAACAGACTCCATTTGGGACAAATCAATCTATTACCAATCAAATCGGAGTAGGATAATAAGAAAATAAACCCAAATCTTAAAACACCTTCCCCCAACCCCTCCCTTCTTCCTGGGCACAACTTTTCTCCTGAATTCTCTCCCTCCTCCCCGCCAGTGGCACTGGGGGACGGGGAATGGGGGTTGGGGTCAGTTCATCCCACCTTGTCTCTGCCGCTCCTTCCTCCTCAGGGGGAGGACTCCTCATTCATCCCCTTCTCCAGCGTGGGTCCCTCCCCCGGGCTGCAGTCCTTCAGGCACAGACTGCTCCAGCGTGGGTCCCCCACGGGCTCACAAGTCCTGCCAGCAAACCTGCTCCAGCGTGAGCTTCCCACGGGGTCCCAGCCTCCCTCGGGCATCCCTCTGCTCCGGCGTGGGGTCCTCCCCAGGCTGCAGGTGGAGATCTGCTCCCCCGTGGACCTCCCTGGGCTGCAGGGGGACAGCCTGCCTCACCAGGGTCTTCCTCACCACGGGCTGCAGGGGAATCTGGAGCACCTCCTCCCCCTCCTTCTGCACCGACCTGGGGCTCTGCAGGGCTGTTTCTTTCCCATAGTCTCACTCCTCTCTCCAGCTGCTGTCGTGCAGAGTCTTTTTCCCCCTTCTTAACTATGTTGTCCCAGAGGTGCTACCACCGTCGCTGATGGGCTCGGCCTTGGCCAGTGGAGGGTCGGTCTCGGAGCCGGCTGGCATTGGCTCTATCATCGGACACAGGGGAAGCTTCTAGCAGCTTCTCACAGAAGCCACCCCTGTAGCCCCCCGCTACCAACACCTTGCCATGCAAACCCGATACCATCCCACAAGCAGAACACTAACCTCACTTGGTTTCCTGAAGTATTTTATTGGCAGTGACAGCTGGAGGGTTGCCTTACCTGCATATGAGGGCAGGAAATCAGGGGGTGAAAAGAGAAGGAGGAAAGGAAAACAATGAAGCAGTAAAAATGTTTTTTTCTCTGGAGAGGCAGAAATCTCTACCTTACAAAAATCCAGTGAAGGCTTATATTTGTTACAAACTTATTGAAGAATAATAAAAAGCAATTATGCTACTGCAAGAATGTAGCAATCACGGCGTGTGCATGAAGCTACTGCCTCTAAACACCCTTTTATTCAACAAGCAGAGGTTCTGACAAGGATAGTCGCACACAGTCGGCCCTTCTGCTGGCCGATGGTTTGATATTATGAACTACCTACCCACAAAACACCTGATAAATAACCCACTTGCTTGCCTCGTATCTGAGACTACAAACCCAACAGTAAGAGGGGGCTTTGCCTGCCACGCTTAAGTCCTCAGGAGAGGGAAGCGATTAGCTCTAGTCCTGTAACAACCATTTGAGTGCACCCTCTAATCCCTACCAAGCCCGATAGTTCGTGTTGCTTCATAAAAGGACATTCCGTAGTGACCCGAAGACCTGCAGCGATGAAGAGTTTGTCTGGCTTCCGTGTCAAGCCATTGATTTTTGTTATGCTTTTCACCACTAGATTAAAGAGCTCATTTGTACCCGCTCCTTGTTTCTCTTCATGAATGATACATTGTAATCAAGTCACCTCTCAACCTTCTCTTTCATTAGCAATGAAATTATTTTTGCAACTCTTTTCTGAGCCTTCTCCAATTTCAACACTCTTCTGAAAATGGCCACTTTGTGTGGTACTGTATCTAGGATTTTAATAGCCCTTTAAGCAGTGTCAGGTGCAAACATTTTCCTATGCTACTTGCTCCTTCCCCTTTCACGCAGCCCACAACAACGTTAACCCTTTTTATCCCAGCAATGCATCAGAGTCCACATTGAGTGACATTGGAAGTCCTAGCTGTAGTTCAGGATCGTTGCTTTCTAGGACGTAGTCCCACTTTTTCTAGGGAAGATCAATAGGAGCACAGCTGTGAATGAAGATACATTGGAACCCCTTCTGCTGAGAGTCACTGTACTATTTTTTTTTTCCTCCCCAATTATTGTATTGCTTGTGTTTGTTAAAGGCGGGGGGGGAGTGAATTTCTCATCTGTTCCTGTGTAGACAAACTAAAGCAGTCCTCCAGAGTCCAATCCTCATCACAGCCAGCTGTGCTGACAGCAGCAGGAGGCAGAACAGCTGTGAAATGAGAGGGTCAACGCACGGCGTGGACGATGCTCTTCTGTGGCCTTCAAGGCTGTGAGCGAGGAAGGGGACTTGCACTGAGATGTGCACTACCAAAGGATACCTGCTTATGGGGAATCTGTTGTACTATGGATTGTTTTGGTTCCAGGGAATTTTTTTTATTTTTTTTTAATGTGAACATGAAATTAAGAGTTGGATTTAGGCACAAAGAAGAAGCTAAAGAATAAATTGTTATATATGTTGTACTCTACTTCCTAAATAAATTCAATGCACTTTATATTGTTTTCGAAGAATTCTTGGCTATTTCTGTCAATTAGTTATTGTTACCTCACATAACTTAATTACCTGTAAATGCACTGCGGTGCCCATTAGAAGCATCGCATGTGGAAGCCATGGACAGCACAAAATGGCAATACAACACAAGCTGTGCTCTGCAGCAATTCTTTAACTGGGGTGGGGAGGTGAAAGACCACAAACAGAAGAGACCTTCTGTGGTACTGGTAAGGGTATTGATTATATTTTGGAGTCAGTAATTAAAGCAGGTTTTCCATTTACTTTGATCTCGCCTGATCATACCACACTCGATTTCAGAAAAAGGGTCAGGAAAGTGCATGTGAACAGAAGTTGTTATGGTTCTGGGTCCTTTTTTTGAATGCACAAGCAAAAGAAGCAGTTATAAAGAGGCTGCTTCAATTTCATTAACAGTAAACATAGACACATAAAGCAGAACAATGCTATAAAAGTTTGCTTTAGTTAGATGCCACACTGCTCTTTATTGCTTGTTTCAACGTAACACTCAGGAAAAAAAGGTAGAAATACAGCGGGTGGGATGGGATTTTTTACTTTGTCTTTCCCCCCCCCCCCCCTTGCATAATCCAGTTACTGTATGTAACAGCATGCAAAGGATCAGGATGCGATTATCAAGACTCATAGTGTGCGCGCATCAGGAAATATTTGTTAGCTTTCTAAAAGCAACTGTGTATTTCTATTTTTATGAATTTGTGGTTAAGTAGTATTAAGCATAGCAGATTGACTATTTCATACAGTTTCCAAATTCCAAATTCCAAACCCCTCTCTCTTTCTAGATTACCCTCTGCCCCTGATAGTAAGAGTAGCATTCAAATGCCTAATGTTTTATATTTACATAATTTCACAAGGTCTCACAAATGCCTCTGTGCTATCATCTTTATTTTAGAGATATAGAATCGGATGAACAATGCTTAACAGAAGTATTTTTAATCTTGAATGCGTGTAATTATATGTTGCAATAACTCTTCGGTACTTAAATATGTGATCTGCCTTTTTTCAAAGGTTCTGACTTGTCCATATTGTCAGTGAAGTTAGTGGGAACTGAGAATACCCAGAACTTTGGAAATCATGCCATTCATATAGGTAAGCAATAGATTTGGATGTTTAACTTCCAGCACCTGTTTTTACAATTTTTTGCCTAATGTCTTGCCTCAGGGAGAGAGAAATCAGTGGGTCAGGGCCCATAAATTACTCTCTTCATACCCCTTGCTTTGAGTATTAGCTTCATAAATACTTGACTGTTTATCTTGGCACTCATATCCAAGTGCCATGACATTTTTTTTCTTTTTACTGTATTCATTTGAATTGCTGGCATGAGTTTTGGGGGGCAATGGGCAGTATTTTACTATAAGTGAATAATTTCTCTTTCTACTTTAAAAACAAAGAAGCCTTGAAATAAGATACTGGCATTAAGTCCATGCTTACAGAACTCCTGTTTTCATGTTGTCCAAAAAATGACTAGATGTAGAGTGAAAGGGATAGGTCTGATATTGCTTTCATCAATGAGAAATAAAGACATCAAATCAGAAATTACTGGAATCAATCTAGACTATTATTCAACCCTCAGTCAAACTAAGTTCAACAAACTATCATTAATTTTATAATTATGTTAATGTGCATGTGGCTTCAGCCTGGCTAGGAAAAAAAAAGGAATACCAGCAAACTGCAAGTTTATGTTGGGTGTTTCAAACTCTGCAACTCCTGGCAGGAATAGAAATCTCGTCCCCAGGGAAGTGGCCAGTGCCCAAGGCTGGGGCTGCCCCAGTGCCCCCCCAGTGCCCTGCTCCTGGCTGGGGTGGTGGGATGAGCCCTGTCCTGACGGACCTGGGGAGAGTTGTTCTCTAAGGACGTTCACAGATCATTATTATGGAAGGAATATTTCTATTACGTCTGGTTAAGCTTTTCATAAATGTATCATGTAGCTCAATATTTTATACTTACAAGTGCAAAAGCACAATATATTTCAAAAATTAAGTTGGCTTATTGGCTTATGCAGACTGGATAATTATTTCAGTCCTGGATCACTAATTCTCTGAACAACTGTGTTTTGTAGCACCTTGTATATAATAACAAAAATTATCTTGATTTTTTTTTTTTAAGTGTTTTTGTTCTCAGTTCCACTCTGGCTTTGGATAAAATGAAGGAATCTGTACAGATATGTAAAACAATAATTTCCAATTAATCTTTGGTTTCTATGCTTGTATCCAAACTATATAATAAGGTTACTCATGAACAAGAGAAAAGGTGCAGAATGATGGCTAAAGGTGTGTGTATGTATATATATACACACACATAGAGTATATTTTAGCCTTCACCGGGAAGTATATACACACATGTGTGTGTATACATATAATAGATATATATATATATGCATATTATATATGCATTTTAAATATATATATAATTTGAATTGCTTTTCTTCACTGGTAATTGCTGAGCAGCTGAACCTGCACAACTGCTAAACATTCTGCGACAGGTAACGCAGAACACAACTCTGCTCTTACACACCAGTGTTGTTCTTTTTCCTTTTTTTTTCCTTCCCTCTTTTTTAATTCTACAAAGAATGCTGCCTTCAGTCAAAACCTTTAATCCTCGTGTCCTATAGCGTTTATGGCACGAAGTGAGGTCTATTTAGAGAGGCATTTCAATTCCCCCTCAGGCCAAAAGAAAAACGTGTTATTTCTAATGCCAGCACTGTGGCCTCATATGCTAGCAAACTAGTGACATTTTGACACAGTCAGGGACAGTTCTGAATTACGTGGTGCTGCTGTTCATATCATAAACTGGAGCTTAAGTACTTAGAGAGCCTTCTCTCTATATCCATAACCTTGTTTCTTTGCCAGACAAGTTACTGTCTGCAGGGAATGCAGCAACACTAATGTAGTATTTGAGCTAGCCTGTGTTTTGTGGGTTACCCCACTCACTATACGCCAGCAGTGGCCGACTTGCATCATCTGAGCAATCCAAATGCAGCTCCCGTGCTGGGGATACATCACGCACTGGCTCAAGGACTCGCCCGCCGACTGTTCAAGCCGTAAGCGGTCAGCAAGTACCACACCGTCTTGGTCACCTTGCAACCCAGAAAAAATGCCTGGCCTGGCCCCAAGCTCGGGGGGAAAGGCTGTGTGGAGAAACACTTCCATGTCCTGGCTGTGAGATTCTCTTTTCTTCATCTCTTCTAGATACATCTTGCAATTTTGACTTACAGACAATAAGAAGGTTTTGGTGTGCAAGCTCAGAGGGTCAAAATGTTGTTGAAGAACTTCCAGGTTCTTCACTTATCTGTTAATAACGTATAAAAGCATCTCAGAATGAATCCAGCACTATTCTTCCATTAGCAATATCTAGTGCCACCAATATGCTGTGTTCTCTTTGCACGTGCCTCAGTTGTAGAGGGTTCTTTTAATTTCTGTTTCGCGTTCTGACCTTGAAGTGATTTGGTGAATGAAAGAATAATTTCCTTTCTTCTTGCAGCTCTTAGTATTTGCAAATCTAGGTAAGACTCTGGATCCCTAAACCTGTTAGGACAGTTCCTTTAGAAAATGTAAATACCTCCCAGTAAATTTCAAGTACACTGAATTTATACAAATATTCCATCTGGTTACCTCCTAGTTCCCCTGAAGGACTTATTCAGGCTTTCATTTTCTAGGGAGCTACTCATCTTTGCATTGTCTTGATTGTGCTCTAAAGCAAAAATGGACTACATAGTCTGCTGGACTGCAGCATTTTAAAATTTCCTAATCTTCATCTTAACCTCTTTATTTTATTAAAAGAGAATATGAAACTGCCACAAATCTAATAAACTTTATCCTAAGCCCACAGCAGATCCTGCAGACCTGGCAGTTCACTGGACATTTTTAAAGCCTGCAGGGAATTTTGTCTAAGCAGCCACCCAGCAGATACACTGCTTCCATACAGTAAATGAAACCTCATCATGGGACAGGGTACGTTTCTTCAAAATATACAACGGTAAACGCCAGTTCGCCTACTAACATGGTGCTGTTGTCAAGGCAGAGGCCAGTTCCTCACTACCAACACTCTACAAGGAAACCCAGGCTGGGGACGTCTACTAAGTTTTTGTCTATGGACAAGGCTATTGGATTACTTGGTCTGACATGATAATTTTGGGGTGTAAACTCCACCTTTGTAGAAGGAAGAAAAATTCTGGTTTGTTTGGGGATTTGGGGTGGGGTTTTTTTTGTTTTTTTCTTTGCCGACTTTTCCTGCTTTGTTTTTATAAGTATTAAAACTGCTTAGCAACACAGGATGATAATCTATATTCTGCAGGAAATGGTTATACACAAAAGAATAGTGATACAGGAAAAGATAAGACAACCATCCTGTTATATAGGTTTAAATGGTGTACTTCTATAGGTATACATGGTTTATACAGGTATGTATATCTTTGCTCTTCTCCTAGATTTACCAGTTTCTATTATATATTTAGATATTTGAAAAGGAATTCTGAAATATAATTTTTTTTATCCGATATTTTGGGTTTGAGTCAGATTACATTAAATTTCAGTGAGCAGGAATAGTTCCAAGTGTACCAAAAGATCTTCAAATATTTGCTGTTGTTTTACTCAAAGTATTTCATTCGCTGGAAGAAAATACTTGATATGACTGGATTTCTCATTGCTCTTTTCTTTATTTGGTGTCTCAATAGAAAATTTTATTTGATGTTTGATACACGACGAAAGTTTTTTTTTTTCTTTTTCAATGAAGATTCTTGTTATTAAAAGGCCTGGACATAGTAATTCGATGGATTTTTTACCCTTCATACATAGGAGACAGACCTTACACTAAGGTTTCCTTACTACCCACTGAAATAGGAATATTTTTAAATTTCATGGGGTTTGGTCGCTTTAATTTTTAATGCAGCTGTACCATACTTCAGATCCGTATTTTGTTAGAACTGCCTACATTAAGTATTTTAATATTCTTCCTTTTCAAGAAAACTAATTTTAAATATGTTCTTCAAACTTCACTTTCTGGGGATGTCAGCTTTAGCATGTGCAATGCCTTGTAGGAAGAGAAAATGAAACCCATTTTTTGCTTAAATAAAAGCTTCAGAACTCCAGAGATCTGTAAAGATAGAGAGTGGCAAAAGCAGAGAATTTCACTGAGGTGGTTTCAAGTGACTGTATGAACTGTTAACAAAGTGCATCTGGATTCTGAAGGAGGTACATGAAATGACTGGTAGATGTCATAATTTTAAAATCTGTGGATACAACAACCAATTACAAGTCTTTTAATTACTCGTTTGTGCTACAGAAAGGGTGGATTTGAGTTTCCTTAAAACCATAATTATCTTGTCTTCATTCCTGACAGTATATTGTGTAATATGAACTCACACTGTGGGAATATGAACATGCAACTTTCTGGCTTATGATTTATACAGTAAACTAAGTATGTTTTCCTCATTAAAATAAAAAGAATTTTAATTACATGTACTATTACCTAGGCGACATAGACTAGAAAAGAAATTATGTTAGGGTGGATTTTTATTACAAAGAAGACAACTTAGATGACCCTCTGGTTCAAAAAGAGAGTTTGTTAAACAGATTTTACTACACATACCTGTTTACTTAACCATAAGAGAGTCAGAGATTTATTTTTCTCTTTCTATGGCATAATTATAAGATTTACCCAATGGTGGTACAAAACAAATGATAAGGGGTTTCTTGATTTCAAAATAGAACAAATAATAAAGTGACTGTTCTCGTAAATGTACAAGTAAAGTAAATGATTTCTCACGCAACTTTTTTATTCTCAAGATAAACACTTCATTTTCATTGTTATTTACTCATCAAAACCAGGCCTTTTATCAGTGTACATTTTCATTGATAGACATGGCATTTCCAGAGATTTTTCTAGAGAAAATCATAAACAGGTGCCATGAAGTGTTATATTCTAAAAAGGAATGAAGCACAAATTTAAGATTAATATGAGAAGTGTAGCTTTAATAAAGGTAACGGTAATATTTACAAAACTGTCTTAAAAGGAATGAGGGGGAAATAAGTGGGGTTTTGTTTCTTTTACCTTCTTATTTACTGTGAAATCCTATTTCAGGATAATGGTGACATTCTTGATAGTACTTGAATGTGCTTATAACTTAAATCCTGACCTTTTTTCTTACTTTTGTAGCCAGTCAAGGAATTGCAGCACAGTTTTATTAAAGAACATAAAATTCAGAACTATTACCATTTCAGAAGACTCAAAACAAACCCATCCCTCTCTTCCTTAAATTCTTTTAAAAAACAAGAAAATCATTTAAATAAAAGTCAGAAGAAACAACGGTTTAAAATGCAAAGAGAGGAACTCTTTGCTAGCATTGTTTTTTCATCATGTTTCACTTTTGAACAAAGACCCTTGAAGAGAAGAGGGAAGGGAGTGCGGGGTTATGGACGTCTGTGGCTCGTGAACTAAGGAAGAGGCTGGAGGGACTAGAAGAAGCCTTGGTGTCAAGACAGAAAGGAAAACTCACAGGGAAGGACTGAGAAATATACAATGAAGCTTTGTTGCTTTCAAGTCAGTGAAGTAAGCTAACAGCTTTCAACAGTTATGTATTTTGCATAAAACAATAGCTCGGAACATCCAGCCTTCTCATAAGCCTGAACCTCAGTCTTACTGGCAGAGAAGGTTTTCTCAGCCTCCGGATCTCTTCTGTTGGAGGAGGCTGCAAGACGATTGCACAACTGTGAAACGGGCAACCTGCAAAGGTGTTGCTTCCGACTGGAGATAAGTTACTGAATAATGACATATTCTTTGGTATAGCTTGGGTTTTGCAGTGAGGCTGCCACAGCTTATGTTCAATCAAAGTTTGCAAACTTAGCAAAGTTGGTAGTTCAGAGAGGAGGCAGCTGAAGGAGATGAGTGCTTGAATGATAAGGACTGTAATGAAAGCTCAATACAAGATCTACCAAACTTCAGCAAGGACCCTGCAACGAATAGGAGAAGAAAATTTGCAACCCTGAGCCCTGCAGTTCAGGTAATTGTGGTAGCACTTGGCCGGGTCTCACGAATGTTCTGTTAAATAAAGGCCTGCCTTGGTGGATGGGCTGCAGCCCGGTCTTCTATAAAGCTTTCATGAAAGTCTATGTTCCATGTTCTCTTGGGCAGATGAATTAATTACAGAGGCTCTGATGCTTATGATTCTCTGTGTCTACAGTTGCGCATTCCAGCCATCAGGTATCCCATGCTCTCATAAAACCTGTGCACATCCACCAGGAAAGTAGCTATTAAACAGGGAGCAGATTTTAGGTCCCCATCTACCACTCAAATTAACAAGCATTTGCTGTGCAGCCACTCTTGGTATAATTGCAAAGGTCTAGGTAATGGTCAAGATGGTTTGTGAATGGGAAATAATCAACAGGAATATGCACTCTGATCATAATAAGCACACAGAGGGAAACTTATGTCAGTGTCAACAGAGGGGTCCGACTACCATCCATCTGGTAGATCACTCCTTGAATTGGTGGGCTTGCTGTCAGCTTGCCTGCCATGAATCACTACACTATGGAACAGAAGAATATTTGATGCTTCAGAATGGTTTTTATAAATTCTTATGAAGACATACTTAATACTATATTTTCATTCAGTGTTGCAATGAGTTTTAGCAGAAAACATTTATAAAAATGTATTTCAAAAAAACTACAAGCGTAACATGTAAAACATTTAGTAAAAGAAATCATGGCTATTAGTGCCAATAAAAGAAAAGCAGTGGGAGAACTTGGCACATTGCAATAACCTGAAAGATAAAGTACACGCAAGTTTCACTCACTCACCGAGGAGCCACGAGTTTTCCATTGGTGCCAACTCAATAGGCTGGAATGTAATTTAGAAAAAAGTCTCAAAAATGGGCTCACGTAAGTCACTTGTACAATCCTTTGGTGTTTATGATGAGTACATGCTGTGTTTGGGTGTCTGAACAGCAAAATTCCTTGAAAAAGGCACACTCCGTGGTACAGCAGTACTCAAACTCAAACTGAGCTCAGAACATGAGTGCAAATGGAGAATCAATTCAGGTATTTAAATAAGAACATGACATAGAGTTAATATGACCTCAGAGGAAAAATGTAAATGAGAGGAAGAGAGGAAAAGCAGTAAGGGATGGAAATTGAAGGCCTATGCTGGATACATTAGGACTCAATAAGAAAAGATATTCCCATGTGAACAGTAGGAAATGGTTAACCTGCTGCAAACTTATGACACGTCCAAAAACTCTATACTTTACGCTCCTATCTCATCAGGTAATATATCCTATGAGATGCGTCATATGAGCACAAGTATTTCAATGTGCCAAAAATGAGCTTGGTGTGGACTAATTCCCCCACCCACATCCCCATGAAGCTTTAGAAAGAAGCACTTATGGAACTGGTATGTGAACTGCCCTGATGAAGTATTTAAGATAATTTTACAAAGCAGTTGGAAGCATGCTCTGTCCTGAGGGCATCAGATCTTATGTGGCAGTGCTCACATAATTATCCTAAGATGGATTGCCATATCACTCCATGGGCCTCTGACTGGAATAAATCCCACAACCAGCTAGAGAAAGAAAAATGTGACTTGCAGGACTGGCATGAAACTTATTACATCTTAGAACTCTAAAGAGAGACCCAAACCTTTTCAATCAGTGATTTCTTTTAAGCGTCACTCAATTCCAGCCTCTGCAGAAAATACTAGCAATACCCACATTAAAAAAAAAAAAAAAAAAAAAAGTAGATGAGATATTACTTTTGAGCTGAGACGTCCCCTGAAACTACATGTCCCATGTCTCTGTGCTGTTCCCTAAATTGACTGGCTAGTCTTAAATGAATGCTATCACATGTCTATAATTATGGGATATTTTCTCAATGTGAGGTACTGCTGCGTTTTATGGGGCTGGGTTTGCTGTATCTACACGGTACTCCACAAATATATTTTGCCAAATTATTGACAAAGCGGTGTCATGCTGACAAAAATGCATTGCATGGTTACTGTTACTGAACAAGTTTTGGTTTAAAGACAGATATAGGTAGGGGTTCCTTGAGAAAAATGGTATCTCACATGCTTAAGAGACTTTTTGCTTCTTTGCATTTTGCAGCTGAAAAGCTGTACTAATTTAAACTAGCTTCTGTACAGCCACAGAATTCAAATTAAAAAATCACCATCCCTCAAAATGTATAGAGATGGGATGCACAGGCCAACACTCAGGTTGTAACTTGAGTTTACTCTTCGGCACGTATGAATTGTCAGAACCTGGGTACTGGCTGGTGTTCCAAGAAAAGAGGCCAAAGACTGAACAGGACTGAAAACAGATGGATTCTTTCTTCTCAGTAAATAGACAGGGTGCAGGCTACTGCAGCAGTTTAAGATTGTCTCTGCTGATGATAATCAGCATCGTCATGCTCAAAGAATGAAAGAGTCACTTAATTCTCGAGGTATGCCAGGCACCTTTGACAGTTCCACTGGAGCCGTGTGTGTTGTGAAGAACAACTGCCTCAAACGCAGGCACGCACTTCTGAATGGGTCTGTTGATTCAGCTGGGAAGAAAAATCTATGACAAAGAAGCCCAAAACATTAATAAAGTTGTCTTTTCACATTTTAGATTGTGAAAATTTAGATTTTCGATTATTTTAGAACTTCCTCCTTTTTTTAAACTCCTTGCCTCCTGTTATTACTGAAGTTATTTGGAGAATTTCTAGTGGATTTGCCGTCTGTTCTACTTTTCAAACCGTAACAAAATAGAATATTAGTGTTGTGCAGAATTTTTTCCTGTTCCTTTATTAAGATTTTAAAAGAAAAGTGACTAAAGCCTGAATTTTGTTCCCTAGGTCTTCCTGAAAACAGTAACACTGTCTATGGGGTGCTTTTAAGATAAAAAGATCATCCTAAATGTATTTCTACACTGAAATAATACTGTCAAGAAGGGAGGAGAGAAGAATATTGCTTTCTAAAAATAGAAGCCTTATAAACATATTATCTCTGTCCTCATCTTACTTTCTCTCCTCTGCACAAAATATATCCCAACTACAGGCAGTATTCCAGCCCCATAAGCATCTTTCAAACTTAACTTTGGCATCTAAATTGCTGGCAAAAGTGACTAGGAAAGGGCTTCTTTCTCAGTTACAGTGCATCGATTTGTTCCTATTTTGCTACTGACGAAAGCACTATCGGTCCTGCCTGTACACGTTTATTTGTTCCGCTAACCCTTTTTTTAAGGAGGACGGATCTGGCCTCCGTGGTGCAGGTCCTGGCGCGGCAGACTTGGAGAGCCTGGCAATGTCATCGCTCCACCGGGCAGAACCGTTCACGTTTTTTGCCGAACAGCGCAGCACCATGGAAGAATGTTAATTCGTGTCCTCTTCGGGCGGTCCTAATTGGTCCACGAGGAGTGCAACGCTGACCTGTCTCTACTGCCTCCGGATCCCAGGCTGGTTCAGCTCGTTCGGAGCATCGCATTGCACCAAATCACGCTACGGAGCTTTCCTGCTTCGGCAAGAGCTTCTTTCACACGGCTGCACAAGGCTCGAGGGCTTGAGCTGGACTTGGTGGATATCAGATGTAAAATCAAATTAGCTGATGACCTGCTGTCAGAGAGGCTTCTTCTCGTGTGTGGTGGAAAGTACCGTTGACAAAACCAGGCTGATTTATTGTTCTTGCAAGTTTTCCGTGCAGAAAAATTACTCGTACAATTCTGTAAGCATGATGCAGCTGCGGTAGCCAAAGAGCAAATGTTGTGAGCCAATTGCAGTTTAACTTATTCTTACACTTATCGGTAGACAAAGTCTTATGATGTCTCAATATATCTGAATGAATCCTTTCTCTTTTTTTGAGTTAATCAACTGTAGTTCAAAATGCAATTCATCACAGGCCAGATTCTGGCCTACGTGTGCATGACAACCGAAGGCTTATTGGCAGTAATGGTTTAAAACAGCAAATAATTTTACTTCCCTCAGGTTTTTGCTTGACAGTTTCCTCAGACATCTCTCCACCACCTTGTCCACTTCACCACTGGGTTTCATATTTCTTAAGAAAGAAATGGATCTGCGCTTTTTGTACATACTCCAGATTATTCTTAGCCTCAGGGAGATCTTATGCCTTCCCTTCCTCGAACCAGTTCAAACATGGTGAAAGCATTCCTGTTGTGGCCTTTTTCTGTCATTACTGACACGTACTTGGACCTTTCAGGCTATTTGGGCAGGGGAGAATGCAGTACTCACTTCTAAAAAGTCTTCAGGAGATAAACGCAGAGAAAATATCAACTACAAAGTCACAGATATTCCAACAATAATATGAAGAAGGATATCTGAAAATGCTTTTATCAAATTACAAATAATGAGCAAAACTGATTAAAAGCAGTAAAAATAAATAGGTACTTGAAAAGTTATTGAGTGAGTTTCAATTTTAAAATTTTGTCCACAAATATTGAATATCTAATCAGGAACTTTAATTCTGCTGATATGACAGAATTTATTATAAATTGGCATAATATGATTTTTTTTTTTTTTTTTTATCATTACAATGCATTGAACAGACCAAACCGATTTTGTTTTTAAATTAGCATTGTGTCTTCCTGTGAGAGAGTACCCACATCTCACAGAAGTTATCTGGACCACTCAAGCTCCCTAAGCTCTTCTCTCATTAGAGGCAAAGATTCTTGTGGGGACTGTGTTTTCCATGTTGGAAATGGCATGTTGTGCATAAAGAGAAACAGTCTGATGAGCAGAGAGCAGTGTGAACCTGGCAGCCCCGAACTACAGCCCAGAGAACGCCTTACAGCACTCTGAAGTGCAGAAGGGACATGAACATTTTTTACCCAACAAGCTGAAATGAAAATGTTCTGACTCAATAGTCTTTCAATGCTTTCTGTTAATAAAAAATAAGCAAATGGTATAACTCAATATTTCTTAAATAAAATTAGACATCGTTCCTCACTCTGTATTTCTCAGTGTTTTGAGGAGAATATTGAAATTCAGTGGCAGAAATTCTGAAATTTTTACTTCTGTTTGGCTCCATTAGTGATCAAAAAAAAAAAAAAAAAAAAAAAAAGAAGGGGCAATTTTATTTTTGTATGTCCATGTGAAAAATGGATCTCTTCCCTCATCATATTCCTTCATTATGTAATTCCTGAAATAAATACTTCCTTTAGAAAACTCCAAGGCCGATTTAGAATAAATGTCTTCCTCTACAGCTGCCTCACAAAATCCACTAGACATTGAACATGTGTCTTAAGGACGTGAGCTTCAGCTGAAGTTACATACATAAATCTGAGGCAGGATATAGTTCAACATACAGCATATGTGGAATATTTTCATAAATGCACTGGGTAAGTGATAAATGAAAAGCAAGGTCAATCCGAAGGTGTAATAATAACAGAAATTGTAAAAAGTTAGAATGCTTCTTCATACAGCATATGATTTCTTGCCATGCATGCCCTTGACAATTATTTTGAGAAATTCTTGAGACAACTGTTTTCAAAAGCTGACATTGTTTCTCTATAATCTTATCCCTTTCTAAATCACGTTTTTCTTCTGCTCAAAAAGTAGGACCAAGTAGTCATGAGACTTTGCATGTTTAATATTGTTATCTTTCTAAGTTGTAAGCCATGTTTTGGCACTAAATAACAAAGCGAGATGTTTAACAGCAATTAATAGTTACATCCCTGCTTATTTGCAAAAGATCCTGTAATACTTTTAGTTCACATTAAGCTGTTCTTTATATCAGTGGTGTGACCTTTGCCAAGGAAAAAAAAAATGCTGAGTCCTATACAACCAGTAACTGATGAGAAAGTGGAATCTTTCGTTCTGCCAATTACAGACAGTAATTGCCATGTAATGAAGTTAATGTTTTGTAGAATTTACAACCTGATATTAATGGTGTTTCTTTTCCACCCTCTCTTATCCGACTTAATTTTCGCCCAGCTTTTTCACAACAAAAGAAACAGGACAATGTGTGAAGGCTCATTAATTCTATTTAGTTTTGATTTTTTTTCCCCTCCCTTCTTTTCTCCCCGCCTCCTGGAGGTGAAACAAGAGCCATGCCATCAGGCCTTTCCGTAAACTCTGGTTCACATAAGGGTGAAAGTTACAGGCTGCGCGCAGCAGCTTGCACCGTATAAATGCTCCCCTTTCAATTTCAGCTCGGGCCGTTTAATGGCCATGCCGTTTTATTGCCTTCTTGATCACCAATTACACCACCAAGAACAATGAGCCCAACACTTAAACGAGCCGGCCTCAAATTTGCCTTCATTTGCCAACGTGTTTCATAGCAACACTTTCTTTGAAAGCGCGGATCGCCTAATTACGAGGATGAAGATGGATCAGGATTTGAAAAAGGCTCTCAGCCCCAGAACAATATGCTAACCTAACTGTACTCTCTGTACTCCTACTGTATTATTCTGACCCCAGGCTGCCCTTCTAACACTCTGCCTGACCTCCTGCTTCCAAAAGGGAGCCGTGCCTGCCCTCCCTATCTCCAGCGTCGCTGCAGAATCCGGGAGGGTGCTGCTGAGCCCGGTGACAACGGAATCTAGGAAAAATAAATCATAAGACAGGAACTAGACAAATTGAGGAACCGCAGGATGCCAAAAGCGTTTCCACGTTATTTTGTTTTGCCGCTAATGGCTGAAACGAATTAATCAGGACGTGTTAACTCCAGCGTGCTTCGCAGGGCAAGCGCTAAATACCTTCTGTTCTTTGTTAGGGACTAATGGCGAGGTTGAGGTATGGTAGATGCTTGCGACTTTCGCGGGACTTTGAAGTGACTGCGAATATATTGAAAGTAAACGCAACTGCAAAATATGGTAAAAATAAAAAATAAAGGGAACAAAGCTAAATACGAGTTCAAAGACTAGAGTTATGGAAATTACAGATGTTTTCCCTGTTTAAAAATATATCTTAGTATGAATTTATGGTTACATATATATCCGTCTCCATAAATCAATCACCTGGATATTTTGATTTGGTTCTTTGCTGCAAAGTGCCGCTGGAAAGAATGTTACTACCCCAGAATTAAACATCCAGTGTGTCTGGTACACACACTGCACCACCTCCCTCCAATTCTGGTGTTACTTCATTCCACGGGCTGTGCCATTACAACTGATCTACTAAAGTAAAAGTTAGATTACAGACATTCATCACTGTGGAAAGGTTTCTCAAATTAGTTCTGGAATCACGCATTAGTATTAACACTGATGGACTCGGGTTTTGTAATGAGATATAAAACTGATAACAATTTTTTGTTACCGTTTCTACAGGTTTCCAAATTCTCCTAACTGAAGTTAATTCACATCTAACCGTATAAAGATTTATGTATGTAGTTAACTTTACATACTGTGTGTGGTCCCAGGAAACATCCAGTACCTAATAAGTATATGCAGGATTGGGGCCTTTGTTGAAGAGAGAAAAAATGTGTGGGCTAATTGTTACAACACAATTATGCAGTAATAAACACAATTAAGCGCTTGCTGCAGGGAAAGAATCAAGATTTCATTTTCAGTTTTAACTTTCATGTTTCTTATCTTCCAACACTGTAAATGTATAAACGTAACATTATAATAATGTAAGGCTTTGTGTCCTGATTTTCCATATGAAATACAACAGAAAACTCAAATCTTCTGGGCTTGGGTAGCTGACAATTGCTCCATTTTCTGTTGCGATCTCTCTGCTACAAAGTGCAAGAATCTCACAGGAGAAATGAGTTCTCTTTTACTGAGGAATTTAACTGCATATGATCATGAACACTGCAGAAAAAAAATACTCCTACCGTGAAATCTAATTAGATATAATCTTTTCTCTATTGGAAAGACTTTAGTTACAATGCTAACTGATGGCATTTAGACAATGTCAAAACTTCCAGTAACAGAGCTGCTTAGTGGACTTAAGCTTTAAACATTTAACATTTTATTATAGTTTGTCTTTCTCTTGTGCATACAGGCGTTATCCACAATATGGACAAGCCAATCAAAACATTAAAAATTAGAAATGAGTTGTGTTTTTAAGACAGCATATTAAAAAAAATTTATTTTGTAATAAAAGACATGTGCTTTCACCTGCCCTTACTAATAAATACCTGAACAGACTTTTCCACTGCATTCTTAGAATTGACAAATTCTCTGCAAAAAAAATTCAGACACAAAAGATAAGAAATATATGAGCAATTTAAAAAAAAAGAAGGCATATAATAACAATAACAGTTCACCAACGTGAAAGAAATTTATTGCAATAAGTGCAAAAAATAGGTACATAGCACAAAAATAATAGTGTGGAAGGTAGGGGTACAAGAGTAGGAAGGCCACTTTCCAAATTAGAATGAAATACAGACAATAGTAAAACTGTGCAAAGTCACTGAATACAGGTCATTAGAAGTTAAAGATGGGGAATCCCATGCTTCCAGCACAACATAGGCTTTCAGAAAGTACTCTCACAAAACAGTCTGGCTCCCATCACACTTATAGAGAAGGTAACTGAACCAAGATATCGTAAATGCAAAATCAAATGAGATCTAAATGAGATTTGAATGTCAACTAGCCACTTTTAAACCACCATGAATATGTTCTGAGTGTACGGGTCCATCTTGCTTTTATTTTCTGGCGAACTCCGACAGCAGAGCAATTAGGGTGGACAACAGCGCTCAGCAACGTCTTATTGTGCTTCAGAGAGACTTCATGTCATCACAGTCATTTCAAGACACAGGGGCACCAGACAAACATAGCAGTCATATTTTACGGAGACTTAATTACACTGTACCCAGAGTTTTTAAATTAACCCGTGTGAGGTTATATTTGTCATTTCAGTGTCAGCTGGAATGCATTTTAAATAAATACATGCAGAAATATTTGAGACTTTAAAATCATCAAGGGCTCGGCTGTACCTGCAAGGCCAGTTCTGGGAAAGGCTCTCTTTGGAGGGAGCAGTCTGGTAGGGGTTGTGCTTTGAGAACTGCAGCAAGATGGCTGCCAGGAGCTAAACGAGACTCCAAAATGGAGTTAAAAACATTATTGTCAACCCCAACTTTACTGCTTAATGGTAAGGATAAGCGCTTCATCTTCCGAGCTTTTGGATTGCTTGGCTAATGAAAATGTGCGGACTTGCTTTTCCAAGCAGAAGGCGCAAACCCTCCTCGTGATGTGCCTAGCTTCAGAAGTCACTGTTTGTTGAAATACCGAACTTGCTTGCCAGATATTTTAATTTGTCTACAGCCGTCCTTGTGGGCAGGGTGGGGCAGATGGAAGCATCCTGATGCAGAACTTTCTTTCCCGAGCTACAGCTGGCAGGTTGGCTCAGACATCTGTGAGTGTCTGTGCACTGGAGTGTGTGGTTGAGCCAGAGAGGGAGGGAGAAAACAATATTGAAGAGGCAAATGCTTAAAAATTATTTCACTTGTCTGGTATGTAATTTGGTTTTGACTTCTGAACATGTTGGGCTTTTCTGACTGTAGGAATTCATCAGAAGCAATACGTTGAGTGGAAGGTTTTATTTTCCATCTTCCAGGCTGCATTGATATCCAATGGAACATGCAAATATTCAGCAGCTTCCCGTCAGTTTTGTGTTAGAGCAAAACATTCGCTTTTGCATGGTTGTGATCTTCTTGGCAGAGAAAGTAAGAGCTGCATGATCACTGGCATAGTCTTTTCTTTCCCCCCGTTTGTTGTTTTTCCTGGGAAAGAGGGCTACCTCAAAGTGCTGACATGGGATTTCTCTTTGCTGTGTGTTACTCGACAGAGCATTATCATATGAGCTCACAAGAAAACTCATATGGGTTCAGATCTTTCCTTTGAAAGAGCATGCTTTTGGGGAGCGTGTGACCACAATGCCAATGTAAAAGAAGTCTGAAAAGAGATGAGTTAAAACTTGGCTCGACTGCAGGGCTCTAAGGACAATAATCAGTGGCTCAATATCTAACTAGCAAGCAACGAGCAACAAACAATACTGGGGCTGATCTTGTTCAGTTGCTTAACTAAAAACCTGGATGATAAAACTAAAGGCAAACTAACAGATGATACTAAACTAGGGACAAGGACAGGGATTAACCGTAGAGCAGTGGAGCTTCAGTCCAGAAAGATTCTGAGATACTTGAAGTCTAGGTCAACAGAAACCTCCTCAAGTTCAATGAGGAGATATGCAAAGTTCTGCACCTGCATCAAGTAGGCATCAGTACAATTTGGGAACCAACGGACTGAATATAAGCCCAGCTGAAAAGGCCATGAGGTTATAATGGACGCCAAACTGAATTGAAGTTAACAGTACACTCTCTTCACAAGTGATATACGCCACACCTGGAATACTGCGTTTAGGTTTGGCCACCCTAGTGCAAAAGAGGTGTTGAAAAACTCACGAGGGCCTATGTCACAAAATGTGGGTTTGGACCAACCTGAAAAATAGGCAGGTCCACATAAATAAGAAACTTCTTACTTAAAAGAACTGACAGCTATCTGACAAAAAAGCCAAGCAAACAAAAAAAAAAACCACCCACGCACCATGTGCTAGAAGTAATCACAAAGGCATATGAAGTTGAAAAGGATGCTGCGAACAGTGTGAAGGAACCTGCTGATCATTCTTTGGCAGTGTCACTATAAAATTTTCAGTGCAGTGCAGCAAGGATTGCTACACCAAGCTAAGGAAGATGTTTTAGTGGTGCTTCTGCTCTCTAAACAGGAAGGTTGGGGGTGATGGTGAACAAGAGACTAATCAAGGACTGGTGCTGTGAGGGAGGAAGGGATGGAGATGTTCATTGGAAATATCCATGGATATGTACATGTTTTTCCTGGTGATAGGCTTGCCACGACTCATAAGAATAATTTAAAAAAGAAATAGGATGAGAAAACAGAACTAGACAAACAATGTCTTTTCTCCTGGGCTTAGAGAATGCTACCTAAGTGAAGTAACATATCTGTGGGAAACAAGAGATAGCAAGAAAGAAAGAAATAAAACATCAGTATCCATGAGAACATATAAATGTCATAAAATCGGTGAAAAGGCTATTCTTTCCATTGGGAGACTGTGAGCAGCACTGTGATCAAATAGCCGGTAGAGGAGGCAGAAAAACAGAAAATCCTAAACTACTGGTGAAAGAAACATAATATTTACTAACTGAAACAAAAAGTACTGTAATAAAGCTGGTAAGTCGGTGTTTAGGAAGACTTAACCCTCAGTTTTTTGCAGTCTAACAACTGCCCATCATATAGAATCTTGAACAGCAATTGCTGTAGAAGTCTAGTAGCGTGATTGGAAATCTTTTGGAGGAAAGTTAAAACTTACCTTGTTTATGCTAATGAAAGAGTTAGTTGGCATGAGTATTATCTAGAAGCATATAAAGACAAAAAAGGGAAGAAAGTTACTTAAAAGACATCATTGAGATAAACTGGTCTTTTGAAGATGTATATTTTTTTGTCTGAAATATACAGTTGTAAAGGAAATTAGGTTCTGAAGCAATCTTCCAATAGGGACGATGAGTTAAAAAAATTAATAGCTTTTCAAAATGGAATTCAAAATGTTTGGAGTTGATTATCTGATGTGATATGTCCCAGTACAGGAGAATGGACTTTATGATTCAGGAAGTTCTTTAATCCCTCCTTTCCTTTATTCTTGCTTCATCATCATCTTTCTACCCTACAACCCTTCAACAAAGATAAGCATATGTTTTGTTTTGGGGACCTCTTTATGGTTTTTAGTCAAGCAAGGTAAGATTTAGAGCATTGATTATAACCAATTGCTTCACCAGGGGCTTTGGTTTTCTTCAATGAATTAATGAAAACTCATAAACAAAAGAAAGAAAATGCTGCTGGTTTATTGTTTGCATGTAATCCTTGATGAGGTACTATGTATGGAAAACATCAGTTACAGTGATGAACAAACACAGTTTAACTTAATCCTTGCCTTTCATGAAATAGTTTAGCAATGGCTTCCATTCTGAAATAGGAGCTGATACTCCTCGTACGTACTAATATGTGTCTTAAGATTCTTGTTTATTCAACAAATAGTATTACATTCCTTTAGTAATTAAACTATGCAGATTACAACCTATTACAGGTTACAAAAAACTCCCCATTAGCACAGGAAAGCAAAAAAATCGTCTGGTAAATCCTTACCGAGAGGATATGTAGGAATGGATGCAGAGAATGAATGGATGCAGTGCTTCATGCAAGTTAAGTCTCTAACTTACAAATAATTTTTGTAATTTTTTTTCTGTGAAAAGTTTCATTTCAGGTACTAACACAGCTAACTGTAAGTAAGGCAAAAACCCACTTACCTTTGACTTTCCAGATCCACTTCCCCCCACTATGTTAATTAGGATGCCTTGGTATACTACTTTGTGCACCGAAAAGTACAAACTATGTTTTCAGACAGCCATTTGATCAAACCTGAGACTGTTCAACTGATTTGAGCTTTTGTAAGGAAGCAAAATCTTTCGAAGGCCAGTGACCATGTTTACAAGTTAGGAATACCTAGTGAACATCCAGTGACAATTCCTGGAGGGTTTCAGAAAGTAATAAATGTTGTCTCAAGGATAAAGATAGCCAGTTCCACAACTCAATTGCTTGCAGAGGAACCTTCAGAGAATTCTTTACCTTGTGGCATTTTTGTACATTGCTGTTTACTTAGTGTTCCAGGATGTTCCTTTAATAAAAGGCCTGTTATTATGTGGAATGAATCCCAGCATGAAATCATATTCCTTCCTAAATGGGTGATAGCCGGACATCATAATATTTTTTTTTGGCTTTATGGGCTCAATAATAAAATAGACCAGGTACACAGAGTAACTAAATGCTAGGGATCATCTTCTAAAAGTATGGCATTATTGAAATAAATCAGAAGTTAAGGTATATACCACAAAATGAGAAGAAATTATGACACTTTTCTGCCAGTGGTTCCTCAAGATCATCACAAAGTAGGAAATATGTGACGCTAACTTATTTGTTGGACTACTGGAATTATGTTTTATATGGCCAGCCCTACATTTACTGGCCATTTATGCACAAAAAAGGAGTTCTGAAGGAAATTACCTTTGGAGTTCTTTTTTTTTTTTTAATTATTATTATTGTTATTACTTGATTCCATGTATGTTAAAACTTGTTTGTGTAGATTACTGACATTCTGAATTCAGACACAGCCATCTGATATAACCTAGTCTGCCCAAACTATGGACTAAACATGTTTTTGGTAGTCATAAAATAATCCTAGGAAGCCAAAATAAATGTGACAGTTGCATTTAAAACTATGGAATATACTGTATAAAGCAGGAGGCAATGATCAATTTCAACTGAACGTCATTCAGCACACTGGGTAAAATCTGTCACGGAGATTTAATCAAAATCTAAACACGAACAATAGGATGTACACCCTGAAATTTCTTGGGTTGCCAGTTAAGGCTCCCAACTTATTTCACAATAGGCACGCATCTACAAGATGGAACATCTAAAAGAAAATGCTATTCTTAGAGTTATGATGTGGCATAGCCTGAGAAAATGTAAGACAAAGTAAGAATACTAATAATAGTTTGCATATGAAGTTTTGATCCTGTTCCAGATCACCAAGAAAGTACTCATTTATATTGTTGTGATAAATGCATGTAAAATTACTAATATCTAAGCCAGAGTATTTTGGAGATTCAAATTCAAGCAGCTGCAATGTGTGGCATACATACCAGATATATTAACTGTAGGCAAAACCGGTAACATTTCAGTTTCTTGAGCCACCACTGGTGTGACAATTCTTAGTATATTATGCTTTTTTAATACTGATAGCTAGATATAAGGATTTGAACATTTCCATCTCTTAGCTTTTACATAACATGTAAAAAACATAGTGTTATTTCTTCTTATTCTTTACTCTTCTGTTAGTTTATCATATGGATAGACTCTCCAAAGCCAACCCTATAAAGAAAATAAAAACAAAGCAGAAGAATAAGTGAACCAATGATGCAACCTGGTTGATTCACTAATTAGATGTGATAGTGTCTTCTTTTTTCCATCATCAGACATGTTTCTCAATTCAGATTACATCTTGTGTCACAGGAAATTGAGCTTATTTCTGGATCTTTAATAATACTATCATCAACCTTAACTCAGATGCTGATGCAGAGAAATCAGCAAAGGATGCTTTAAGAACTCATCTGACAAGCAAGACTTTTCCAGCTGTGTTAGGGAATACAAATAGCGACTGATACCCTAGACAAGCACGATATATCAACATCAGTATTCCCAGTGTCACCTCAAGCTAGTCTAGCTGCTGGCTTTCCAAGAGACACTAAGGGACAGGGAGGAAAGCTCAGAATCAAAAAGTGTGTCTTACTTAGGCTGTTTTATCATACAGAACAAGACTATCTACGCTTCTGGTCTTTTCACTGAGCCTCCAGTTATAAGAGTAAAGACAACAAACCTTCTGCACCTTAAACAAGCTAATTCTATACTAATTCTGTAATGAAACTATGTTTTAAAAGGAAAAATTCAAACTTTAGAGGGATTACATGATCAAACATAGGGGTACAATTAAGGAAGGAAACAATTCTTTGATGAGTAATGTTAATCAGTCATGACTTTATTAAAGACATGGTGTTGAAACTTTCATTTAGGCGTAGATTGATAGCAGAGAAGGCATGATTTGTACTAATACACCCTTTCTGTTCATGTTATCTAAATTGTTGCCTAAGTAGGTTCATAAGAAATCTAAAATATGTAATATGCTCTAATTTACGATTGACTTCATTGTTTTTTAGTTCAACCCTTGCAAATACATGCGTGGAAGATGAAAGGCACATCAGGATGCTACACAAACAAGAACTACCATCAAGATGAGGTATAAAGACATACATCCAGTATGAATGATTCTTTGAACATAAGTCCTAGTCTTTGCAAAAAGTCTTTAAATTACCTCCTAGAGTTATGGTTCACATTAAAAAAATGCATATTGTGCCTGTGCCTGTCTTACAACACTCGATAGTATTACAGGAATGCATAATTTTCAGAAAAACTAAAGAGGAATAACTAATAACATTTACCAATTTGGTAGATGCAGTTCAACATTTATTATCTTTATGTACTTATCAATATCAGTCAAAACTCTTTGGTAAAATTTCAGTGTGTTGCTTTCCCATCCACTACAATAAATCATTTCAGAACATATGTAACAATCATTGCTATAAATAAAATACTTTCAACATAATAAAAGGAGGCGGTTCTAATGCAGATCATAAACCAGTCACGCTACATAGCAAAGGTCCCTAATGATTTCAACAATTTATCTTCAAATGTACTTAGTTAATAGTTAAACAACCAAATCCAGTTAAAGTTGCAGAATCTCATGCTTGGAAAACAATAGGCATGGTTAATAAGTATGTTGTCATTGAGCTAGTGATACAGTAAAGCCTTTTGTATTGTCTGCCTTATGACAGATTTAGTAACATCGTGATTTATGAAGGGCAAGCATTGACAATTCAGCAAGTGATAACATTTATACCTGATACTTAGTTTCCAGTATACTTTATTTCAAAAGCAATGTTGCAGGTAGATGTGCTGGAAAATTATTTCTATTGCATAGCAGTTATGCTTCCTGAAAACTTTGAACATTTATATGCTGATGCACACTGATAAACTCAAATGAATGCACACATCTTTGCCTTTTAAATAGAAAATATGGGGATATTTAATTATGAATTAATTTCACTCATTTCTGAGATGCAAAATCAGGCCACAATATGCATTCATTGGTTTACATAAATTGAATATATATGCTAACACTGGTTTGTCTTTCGTTGCTTAATATTAAGTGCTTCTTTTTGCAACGCATTGTTAGATGTGAAATAAAGTCAGCAATTTTTTCCAACACCATTAGTGAGTGCCAGGTTCCGATGACCTTTTCTTGCAATATGATGTAATATGGGTTTGTTCACCATTCTGTAATCTGAGGAGTCAGTGAGCTACGGCATAGGTGTAAGTATAGTCTTTTGTGTCTTTTGAATCTTATCTCTTCTGTATCTTATGGGATGTTACAATACATTCCTTTCGGGAAGAATAGCATCAAACAGATTAGACAAACATTGTGGAGCTTTGAACACAGAGGATCACAGTTTACATCACATGTTCAAACACGTGCATAAGCAGTTATCATTCTCAGCAGGACTGCTATTGAAATCCTTATATCCAAGAATGACAACATGGAATTTGACAAGTGACTGGCAGATACTTTGATAGAATTTCCAAAACCACAGTAAAAAAATGTTGCTTATTCTCAGATTCAGGTAAATCTAAACATATAAAACCCAGTTTCGCCGAAGTCTGGACTTAGCAATACAAGGTTCAGCTTAGGTATTTGTTTGGGTGGGTTTTTTTCCCCTAACAAAATGCGGTTTGTGCCTGTAGTCATAGAAATAACATTCAATGACTCAACATCCAGAAGCCTTATCTTCCATTTTCTGAAGAGCAGTTTCCTGTATATTTTTAATTCAGAATCATTTATACATATGTACACATATACATTCATACATTTATACACATATATGTATATATATTCAGAACTAATCTTATGTAAACACACACATAGATATATATATGGGTGTATTCACATAAATACTCACGAAACAATAGCATTCCTTACAGGGAAAAACATATAAAAGGCTCTAAGTTAATGATTTCTTTCTTTTCTCCCAGGAGGACAAAACAACAGAATAATATTAAATTACTTAACAGTTGCACTTTACATATTCAAGAAGTGTGAATTGAAACGACAACTCTGATATCTCAGTGGTATTGTGTCATGGCATGATTATTTTTCATAACAGACAGCATCACTTGCCCATCAGACCTCTCTTGAATAACGTAGACTCCCATTCCAGCTGAGTCTTCCTGATGATCTAAACTAGCTACTCGCTAATCTTTCTGTGACTTTCATAAAAGAAATGGGAGAGATTTTTATATATTTACATGGAACATATTTATCTTCCTTCCAGCACCATCTTAATAATGGTACGAGCTGAAAATGCAAATTGCCTAGCTGTAGAGTAATATGAGAAATTTCAACATTTACTTTGTCACAGATGGAATAATTTTAACATTGTGGGAAGCTATGTCACTTTCGTAAAAAATGGTAGATTATGGTTGTGAAACACAAAATACCTTCTATGTGACAGGAGACAGCATAGGGCACTTTATTCCCCATTTGTTTAATTTGTGAGGTAGAGCATCCAACTTCATGGCCTAAAGAATAACTAAATTGGCTTACCTTCCCCAAATGTCTCTCGTGACTTCTAGGAAAGTTACTGAGCAGTGCCAGCTGTGGAGGACAGTAGAGTTTTACTCAATGAATGGATGCTCAGCAGTAAGAACTTTAGGACGAGTTCCTATAATTTTAGAAGAAGGATCAGGGAGTTGAACACTTGGTCTAGCTGTCTGGGCACATTTGACTGGCTATAATGAAATCGTAGACCAGACTAGACTCTTAGCCTATGGACAATTAAAGTTAGGTGACATGAATCCCACTCCCAAGTGTATTTCTTCATTGTCTGATTTGATTGTGCCATAACAAACCCCAGTAAGATTCACCAGTGGTTTCAGTTGGGACGTAGGAGCAAACGACATAATCCATCTGACTCCATTGCTGGTTGCTGCAGCACTGGCTAATGAAACTTGTTGCAGGGTCTAGCTTTTCCTCTTGACTAGAAACCAGTCAACCTATCTCATGTATTTCTGTTTCATTTGGCCTAGCTTTGTTGCCAAAGTTTAGCAAAACTTGTATAGTTACTACTATTAAAAGAGATAAAGTATGCATGGTGAATCATTTAAATACAAAGCATATTGCAGATAGGTCTGGGGTTACAAGCTGGAGATGTCAAAGAAAAAAAAGTCAGAAATAGATAAAACACTGAGCAATTAACCTAAAATTTTCTCATTAAGAATGTAAAGTTTGGATATTAAATTTCATCCAAATGCTAAAGGGTACAGCATGCAACACACAAGAGAATTAAAAAATGACTGATACTTACAGTACACAAACAAATTAGCAGGAGCTGACCTAAATGATAAGGGTGTTATTGCACATTAAAGTTAGATGTCATTTCCCCTAATTTAAGGGTATTCCAATTAGAGTTAACCTGAAGGTTAGCTACTTTCATCTTTATCATCTTTCTGATAGTGTTAGCACTGATGTTGTGGCATCACGGAAATTATATGCATCATAAAAATGCAGCTAATTATCATTGAACTAGTCACTTCTTATGTAGAATTAGTTTAATATTTTCAAGCGAATATTTGTGACCCATTTGTCTGATAACACCATCCATTATTGACCTATGGCATGCCCTGTCTATCTTTCCTTTCTTAAGCCCTAAGTGTCTGCCTGACATTGCATTTTCTCTTGCTAGATAAAAGAATAGTTTGTGGGGGTTTTTTTAACATTTAATGCCCGACATCTACAATGGGATTCTTCGAAAGCAATGAATTTTGTATTCAAATTCACCTTTGCATTTGGAATGTAAGTATTGTTCATGCACTGTCAGCATGAACAGGATGTGAATATTTGTATTAATTAAGCATCTAAAAATATATTGTTCTGTTCATTTGTTATTAAAAAATATATATCAGGGCTATGTTTCCCATAAGAAAAGTATTACATGACATTTCATAAAGTTAAAGATGGATTCATGAGTATTACAGACTTTTTTGGCTTGTAAATTTTGTGAAAAATTCTGGAGAACATATGAAAAAGAAAAGTCAAACTCAGGGAAGCTTCGAAAGATTTCTTATCATTAGTTAAACTCAGAATTGTGTTGACTTTCAGGGTAAAGCAGGATAAAAGACAAAGCTTTAACATCTTGAAATATTTCTCTACATCATTTAAGAAAAATTTTTTAGAGCTGACTACTGTTCAGTGAATACATTATTCAGTGAATTTTGTCATTTTTCATTGAATAAATTATTCAATGACTTTTCCTCTGAGTATTTGACTAGGTCTATTATGGATATAAAACCATTCATTGAGCATATTACTTTACAAAAAATTATATTAACTGAATAAATTGTTCAATGAATATTTTTCCCTAGAATTTCCCCACTTTTATCCTTTTTTTTTTTACAACAGTATAAAAGAATTTATAATTTTCACATCTAAATACAGATGTGCTAACCTTGGAAAATTGGTCAAGTGAATCTGAGATTTCCTTTTTGTCCTGAAATTTTCTTATCATTCAAAACCATGGAGGTGAACGTGGACTGCATTTTACCTATTGCTATCATCCAATTCCAAGCCAAGCCATGTAAAACCTAGCTGTTAGAAATGATAACAGTCATAATAACAGTCTCAAAATATAAGAAGATACCAAAACTGAAATGCTACATGAGCTATCTGCAAGGAGAAGTTTCACAGATCTCTAGTCTTATGTTCAGAAGGTGGTCTGGTATGACAGATACCGCTCACACAACCGGTTGATAAAACTGTTCTTTGACTTTAACATAGAATTTCTAGTTAATATTAGAAATACAAAAAAAATCTGGGAAGATTGTTGTGCATGAGGGACCTTTTGCTAACAAATGTTTCATTAGCATGTAGTGTGTCGTGGTTTAACTCCAGCCAGCAACTAAGCACCAGACAGCTGCTCGCTCACTCCCACCTCACCCAGTGCGATGGGGGAGAGAATGGGGGAAAAAAAAGTAAAACTCATGGACTGAGATAAGGACAGTTTAATAGGACAGAAAGGAAGAAAGTAATGATGATAATAATAATAAAATGACAATAATAATCATAAAAGAATTGGAATATACAAAACAAGTGATGCACAAAGCAATTGCTCACCACTCACTGACTGATACCAAATTAGTCCCCGAGCAGCAATCTGTGTCCTCCCCCTGGCCAACTCCCCCCAGTTTATATACTGGGCATGATGTCACATGGTATGGAATACTCCTTTGGCCAGTTTGGGTCGGCTGTGTTCCCTCCCAACCTCTTGTGCCCCTCCAGCTCTTGCTGGCTGGTGATGAGAAGCTGAAAAATCCTTGACCTTTACTCTAAGCGCTACTTAGCAACAACTGAAAACATCCGTGTGTTATCAACATTCTTCTCATATTAAATCCAAAACATAACACTATACCAGCTCCTAGGAAGAAAATTAACTCTATCCTAGTTGAAACCAGGACAAGTGTTAAAAACTTTTGATTGGCTGGAGCATTAAGAGCTACTGCTTTTACCTCAGGGACTCAATGTGTCTAGCTTGTCATTAACTGCCCCGTGGATTACCTAAAGGTTACATGTAACAGCTAAATTAATAAAAAGCATATTAAGAAAAATCAAGTTGATAATGCACTACGAAACATCTTTTACATACAATATCGTTCAACCAAGCACCATGTTCTTTACAAGGAGATACTAAAGATCTCTACAACAAAAATTAGGAAGCCAGAAACCACTAAGTAATGTTGCATTAATTTACTGGGTGTAAATAATCTGTCCTGGAATTTCAGCTTCATAGGGCAACATTTGTGGAACTCACTTCTGGGAATGTAGGGTCACAACGGATCTTCTGGGTGAAAAACAGTCTTTCTCTACTATAAGGTATGACATTCATGTCATGCGTTTGTATCAGTTTTCAAACTTCTGGTTAAGATGATTCCAAGGTGGGGTTTGGGGTATTTTATTCCTTATAGCATTAGAACGGCTGACTTAGAATTTCTCTCTCTTGATGGCTTTTTTTATAATTCCAACTTGCGTTTTCTTAGGGCAATTTATTCACGAGCTACCACTGTTCATTGTTGAGCTTAAAAAGCTCTCTTCTGTCCCTGATTTATTTCTGTCCTGTTGAATAAACAAGGACAATGAAAACACAGACAGCAATATATTCTTTTTTCGCCTTTATTTTATCAAGGGAAACAAGTAAGCTTTTTTATTCTTTCATGCTCTCCTTGTAGGAAATTTGTAATGTAATCAAAACAAGTAGCAAGATCAGTATATGTATTTAATATGTAGCAGGTCTAGCCATGAATAAGGCATCCTTTATCTGACCATCAGCTAGCATAAAGAACAAAAAGTCAGTTCCTGCCACAAGGCACTAAGGTTCAGACCCAACAAAGGGACATAAACATCGTTTTATGTAGCTGTGGAGTGTGGTGGGGTTTTTTCTTTCTGGTAAGTGCACAAGACTCCTGCGATAAGGGCACCTACACGTAAAATGTCCATCCACAGCCACACCTGCTGTGAGTTTCCAGGACTTACTTCTCAAGGCAGAAGCCAACTGCAGGATGGCAGCATATTCACGATGAAGACTTTATTTATTCCTCACTTGAACTGAGTGTCTGAGCTGCCAGCAATGCAAAATTCGGAGCTAGATGGAGGCAAGGTGAAAAGCAAGCAGAATTCCGAAGGCTGGTAGTGAAGACCTTCAGCTGAGATATTCTGGGTCCACATCCTGGACTGCTGCTGTCATTTGCATATGGCAATCATCTGCTCTGAACATTCCTCTGAATTTAATGGTTTGTGTTGATAGGCATGCAGATGCAATCCCAGATGTCACAGGATCCTATCCTTGCAGTTAAATCTATTCTGAAATCTAAGTTAGGTGCCCAGGTACCGCAGTCGTCACACCGCATGACTCGTAACTCATTAGATACCTCAAAATAACATGCAAACAAGCCAATGGGCTGCTCTGGTTGTTGCGGGAAATCAACAAAGGAAATTCTGATTACCTCACTTGCCACTGAAGGCATCATATCTTGACCAAAAATGCAAATCTCGGGGAATTATTTAATCAGGTTATATATATATATATATATAACCTGACTTAAAGAAATTGCAGATGGGTTTCACTGCCACTCTGTTAACACTAGTGGAGGCTTCAACCGGCCCTTCAAACCTACAGTTCAGAGCCTCAGGACAAAGGTTTACGTTAACCACATACTTTATCATAACTAGGTTCCACAGCCAAGCTTTCATATTTCATGCTTTCACAATTTTCTGTGATAGGGCTTTACCTTCTTAGTCGTATTTTTGCCAAACAGGTATTGGCCAAGGAAGGCTGTTGTGTTGATTCCTGCTTCATGCAAGCAGAGCCTTTGACAAAAGGCAATATCTCCACGATTAGTGAATTACATAGATGTGTCTTCACCTTTCCAGCTAGCTCCCTGACTTGCTTTCATAGAAACAAACTGGTTTGAAACTGGTTTCGAAGAAATATCCAAGAACGGCTCTTTTATTATAACAAGCTTTTCCATTATTTCAGAAAAATAGCAAGTAGAGGTCACAGAATGATTGAGTGCAAACTCACAGCGAAAACCTGGTTTAAGTCAGTAAAATTTGGTAAACGCTATCAGCTATTGGTTCACTATCATTAAAACTTCCTATGCAATATTACGTGTGGTAACTACAGGACTTTTAAGCCTTTCCTGGAAATAGCAAGCCTGTTTGGAGTCAGGATGATATCGGAGATAAATATTACAGCACTTTCCTCAATAACATCATGAGCCAGAAAAAAACATACAAAGGAAATTTTGATATTTGTACAAAAATCACAAGCAGTGAGCCTTCTCTCTTTTATATTTAATAAAGATCTTTACAGTCAGCTGCAGCTGACGATAAGTATAATATCTTTAAATGGTTAATCCAAGGATCACGGCTCAAGTGCTTTATGTGGTTAGGAGCAAGGAAAGCTGTTAGTAGCCTCAGTGTGCATTTCATAAATCCAAGGATTTTTTTTATTCCTTTTTTTTTCTTTTTTTTTTTCTTTTTTTTTCCTTTTTGCTTTGGCTTTCTACTATATCTTAAATGCTTTATTTTTCAGAGGAGAGATAAGACTTGGTTCTTCACATAAAACTACAGCTTAGCCATTACTTAGTCTTTCTCTGTTACGGAAAAGGTCCTGTCTGTGCACAGATGTCTCAGATTAAATTGTATCTCACAGTCCTTACAGTGCTCAGTACTAGATGAACTGCCAAAAGGGCCGTAGGCAAGAACTAAATTGCTTTGGTTTCAGTACACAGTGAATTTGGCTCAGACAAGCTGAATCAGTACATTAAATGCGAATCCCTCACAGATTTGAAAGCAGCCTTTAGCACAATTATTGACTGTGAGTGATGATTATGTCTAATTGAAGGAGACTTTTGCTACCTGTAGCTCAGTTGGAGTCCATGAGAGCCACAGCAAGGCACTGCATCTTAATTCAATGTTCCAGCTTGAAAGAAGCAATTGAACCTAAATCCTGAAGTGTATACACATGGTCGATAAACTTTAATAAACTTTACAGGTTCAGTAACTAGACTGAGTGTATATAATTCAATTTTTTAATTCAGGAAAGGAAAATAGCTAACAAGTATGTTAGGCTACAATAATGTATTAGTTCATCTCATGCAGAGGCCCTCTCAGTAAAAGGAAAAGATATAGTTTCATGCTTGTCTTTGGAACAAGTCATAAATCTGCCGTTCTATACACTGTATTAATGCTCTACAGGTGGGAGATTTCTGGGTTACTTGGGTACGACCCAACTTCCAGTAAACATGTGAGGAAAATAAAATAATTTGACAATTTTGCATCTTTTTCTATGGACGTTATGCCAGTAATCAAGAGAAATGAATGTTTCTCTTAACAGATTCTGCCTCTCTCCCCAAGAATTTTTGGCATGTTTTCTCCGTATAACAACCCTGTTGTACAAAAAATGATGATATTCTATGTCTTAATCCTTCCCCAAAAAGTTATTGATTTTTCTCAGTGAACAAAAATAGATATTCTCAGGGGCCCTAGAATCAGAATTGTGGTTTTCTTCTGTTCTGTAAAAAAATAAAAATTTGTCAATGTGTTCATAGCAAACATTTCTCTCCCACAAACAATTGTTGTGACTATTAGATCTTTTCTAGGCTTAGATTAGGTTCCCTTGGCACCATTATTATGATAACATTCACAAAAAGCTCTGTGCCAATGCAGTTTTCATATTTTCCATGAACATGTATCTATCTGATTCATGAAAACTTTCCATTTAAATTGCTCCCTTACAAAATAATTGATATAAAGGGCACTTATGAGCCATACAGATTGTTCCTTCATTCTAGGAGCTTGCTTACATATTTTGTAGGCCTGAGCTTTTAGAAAAGAAAAATTAATTTAAACCTTGTCTTGGAAAAGTGATAAACACCATAGGCTCCATGAGCAATAGGGAATGCAGGATGAAAAGGGAGATCTGGGATAAGACAGCTTGGCAAAATCATTCCATAATCAATAGTACACAAAAAGCCTTGGAATTTATTATGAAGTATCTAGGGTTGCTACATGCAGACAAGCCCACACACCATTTCTATTGTGTGGCATTTGGGGCTAACAACCCCAAGACTAGGGAGTATCAGAACTAGGTCTCACTTTAGCATCCTCTACTTCCTGTAATTTCCTAGATTTAAAGCAAGAAAAGCTCTTAAAGTGGTCCGCCAGCAGAAATGTTTAAGTTCACAGCACAGACTGTGGTCTTTTGGGCTAACAGATTAACTGACGGTGACACTTTGAAATTTTGTAGGTGGATCAGCTTTATAAACTACACGCTCTCTCTTGTAAGGTTTCCAGGTATATGATAAGAACGAGAATCCTTTTCCAAGGTTTCAAGGAAGCTACACAGCAGTAGCTTCCTCTGATCTTCTTCCCCATACTTTACTTTTTGGATTCGTTACTACTAAATTCATTTTGCTTTTACTTACATCTTATCTACCTTGTCTCTTTGTTCCCTTTCAGATAGGCTGGTTTTTCCACACTTCAGATTTTCTCTCTAATTATATTTACCTGCATTCAATTTGTTTTGAAACTTTACCACCACCACCTAATACTTCATGCCATCTCATGTCATTCACTTTAACCAAGCAGTCATCATCTCTTCCTCCCAGCTATGAGATCTCAGTATTCTCTACCAAGTGCCTAGTGTTTAATTCCCCTTTCTGTTTCTAATTCCAGTCTGCCTCTTCCATTCCCCTTAAGTCCTGGGTCCGGCATATGTCCATTCTCAGTCTCATTCTTCCCTCAATGTTGCCTCTTGTTTCTCTGGACTATCTCCTTTCCAACTCCAGTCAAATTTTTTTTTCTCTTCCCAGCTGTGCCATCATCTTCTTCTTCTCAGTCTTCTCCCCTCTCTCACGGTTTAGTAGGGTAAATCCTTAGCGCTGACAGAACAGGTGAGCAGATTTCCTCACCAGAACCGAGGAAATTCTCGTTTCCAACAGCACTTCACCCCACAGACACCAGTAGCAAAATTATAGGGTCATTCTGTGGGAATATTTTATGCACAATGTGCTCAGCACTTCAAGCTGTGGGGAGGCAGAATCTTACTTGATCAAATGAGATGTTGTCAACCTAAATAAGAATGTATTCAGCATATGCAAAATGCAATTTGTTCAAGATTTAAAACATGTTGCTATTGATGATAGCTTGTCCAAATTCAGCTAATTCAAGCTGAATTTGCAGTCCAGCTATTTTCCAAAACACAAAGCTGCTAAAACATCTGAAAGGAAGGATCTTGGTAGTTTTTAACAGTGACAGAAAAAGCTGGCAAACCTAGTTGAAATAAAAAGAAATCAGGCAAAAATCAGGCACATGGTATGAGAAACTTCAGAGCAAAGAAGCTGTGTCAAAAATAAAAGAAAACAAAAGCTGTATTTTAAAAAGGAATGTCAGGCAACCAACCTTGCTTGCAATATTGTTCATTATTCTGGCAAACATTCCTTTAAAGTAAGGGGAATTTTATCTGAAGGGGAACACTGGGAACGAATTGAAATATTTTTTTTCTTGGTATGGGGTTAGTGGACTGACATTTTCCAAACAGTCTCTGAAATACATTGTTTTGATCCAGCATTCAGCTGGAAAAATTTAAATAGTGACACCAAGATAACATTACATTTTAACAGTCAAACAATAGAAAACAATTATCTCACAAATAAAACACACAGGACAGTAAGAAGTGGCTTAGCTTAGGATATCAGCTTATCACGGGTAGGGTTTTGAGCCAAGTTCTTTAATAAGCATTAGTAATGGCAGAGACTTATTTTTATGCAGAGGTTTACAAAATTTGTCTTCTCCCTTTCTCACTATTGCTTTTTCTATAAAGCTGTAATTTATAAAATACTGCTTGCAGTTAACCTTGTTGTAGAAAGAAAGATTAAAGACTGCTTCAAAAAAACAAAATACCAAAGAGAAACGTAAGGCTGTTACAATTAAAAAAAAAAAAAAGATGGTATAAAGAAATTGAGATATGAAGGGAAGGAGAAATTTATATTAAAGTTACTGTATATGTTTGAGACCTTTTTATTTTTCCTTACAGGATCCAAGCTGTCATGTACATATATGCAGAGCTGGCCATGGATTCAGTAAAACTCCATAACACGCTATCGCTTTAATTTTTTGACAGTGTTGAGTTTAAGTGTTATTATTTTTCACCATGCTTATTCGGCATTAGCTGAATTTTCATAGAAAAACTTAATGAAAACTTTACAACCATTCCTCAAAATGAGTTCAGTGACTTTTTTTTTTTTTTTTAATTCTCTGTTTCTTTTATAGGTTGAGCATCTTTAACCTAGAGTGGCTGGGCTTGAAACAAAGACTTGCCAGAGAAACATCTTTTACTGTCCTCAAAATTACCCAATTCTTGACATCACAAATGTTCGTTGGGTTTCTAGAGGCCTGTTTCTTAAATCTCCAGCCTTCTGCTCTGTGTTATTTGTACCCTAAATACCCATTTCACTGAGCATGCTCTATTTCTAGGCCCTCTACAACACAGAAGGGGACTGACCTACAGATCTGGGGAGCAACGTTTGGCTCAGCAGTGAAGTTATGGGAAGGGAAGCCAGCAGGTCACTCCCAGTTGTCAGTTTTTGTTTCTGTTGACTGATCATAGTTTACTACAATTTGTAGGGTTTTAATTGGAAATAATGCAATATTCCTATGTTGGGAGCCCAGTGAGATTCAACCGTCCATTTTATAAATCTGAGCGACTTTATAACATTGCTGGTCGTATACCTAGGAATAGAGTTCCAGTACCTAACACAGAAAATCTCAGATTCTGCCTTTCCAAATCAAGATGCCAACAAACCACAGCTGAGGTGTTATATCCACAACCAGATCCAGAAACCTCCCACAGACAGATGTTCTCTTGAACCCAATAAGGCAGCAGATCCCATCTCCTGCTTCTTATTGAATTTTGAAGTCAACAGAGCCAGGAGCTGCTGTCTTGCACAGAAGCAACATGTCACCTACTCCGTGACCAGTAACATCTTCCCTTTCAAGCAGAAGGGCATGCTGAACTACATTCATTGTCTGCCAATAAATTTAACCTCCTATTTAGAAAAAGACAGTGCAATATCACTCTTGAAAGGTTAAAATTTGTACACAAGCCCACACAGCTGCTGTTGAGAAAATAGTTCTAAAAACCATTGAGAAAATTCCTCTTTGAGGGTGGGTCACACATAGAAAAATCACAGCTTACCATTACTAGAAATTACTTTTGTACAAAGGACAGCGCTCTGTCCTGAGGTCGGAAGGTCCTAAGTTTCAAATAGAGCTGGTCAAAATTATTCTTTCCCACAACATATATTTAGGAAAAACTTTTTTGAACTAATGCATGAAAAATGACAAACTTTTCCCTTTTGAGATTTTAATGAAAATTTAGATCTATGAAAAGCAAACTCTATAACTCCTATTTACAAATTCATCAAAAGATTGTGTTGTATGTAAATATTTTTCTTTGTGACATTCTGCATTTAAAAAAAAAGAAATTAAAACAGACTTTGAAATATGTTATTCTGAAAGTGAAATTTGCCATTTTTAAGTTATTTTCATTTCATTACCTTTATTTCATGTCATATCATATTATTATAAAAATAAGTCTGAAGCAAAATATTTCAATCATTTTAAGAGAAAATATTTAATAATATGTTTTCCTTTCATTTCATTATAGAAAAAATACATTTTCTTCTCTGAAATATAACATGTAGTTCTCACCCAGCTAGATGATTTGTCCCACAGGCCCTAAGCATCCCTCTATGTATAGATGTGCTGTGAAGAAAGAACAGCAACAAGGTTTTTCCTCACTTACAGCAGTGGATTGAGGCCTAGCTGAGTTTAATTATTTCAGAGTATATATTTTCTGTGGTCAGACTTGCTCAACGCTGTCTACCTTGGGCTACTTCCATTCACTTAAAAATTTCTAATGGGACATCAAAGTGATCTAATTATACCACTGAAAGTATGCTATTAGGAAATATTAGCTTTATATTTGCTAACAGATAATATAAAAAAACCAGCTATGGCTATGGAATTGATACTGGTATAAATGGGATGAATTCTTACAATGTTCATAATTGCGTTATGAGGTGCCAGGAAAATGTTTGCAGGCACTGGTCAGCATACACATAGATGTCATGTTTGTATTAAATATTTCAACTTGTATTTACTAAAAGTTTTCATAAACTATTGGGAAAAACGCATGTATTCTATCTAAAACCAGAAGAGCTGTTAGGATCTTATAATAACTTAAATCTGATACCAGCTGCTGGCTACAGGACATAGTTACAATAAAAATTTAAATTCTGTCTAGGTTAAACCTTCTTTAAAATTTTAAGATTAATAATCAGAACTTGAATTTGGGCATCTGTTCTATGTACTAGGGATATATCCCCAACATACAGACATTATGCATTTTTGGGTGTGGAGGGGAAGCCTTCCTTACTCTGCTAAATTTCTTGTAGTTAACAGCTGTAACAAGTGAAAAATAAGATTTTTAAAATTGTGTAGATTAGGCCTGGGGGGTTTTGCAGTTAAATACAATATGCAGCCAATAGTTTCAAAAAGGAATAAGTGACTGCACATGCTCAACCAAAAAGTGCTGAAAAAATCTGGTTTTCCAGGAAGAATCTCAGCACTTTCTCAGAGATCCCATACCTTTAAAATGTCTTAGATTTTGTGAATTTCTCTTCCTCAGTTTTGGGGTACCTATCGCAGTAAAATCTTTGGCTGGCACCTCATAAACCAGCTATCTCAATAATTTACTTCAGCTAGTACGGAGGAAATAATGGTGCACTGAAATCCACAAGAAGAATTAATAGCAAAATAAATCATTTTAAGTCATGAAATTCCGAACACTGTTTCTTTCAGTGTGGTTACTCAGTCTTATGGCATATCCCATATTTTTATGATATGTATGACTAAATTAAATTCTGCATTTAACAGGGAGAAAAGGCTTTGGAGTTGTTTCATATAAAAAGCCAAGGCACACATCTGTGGTTTTCAGCAATGCTCACCTACTTTGGAAAGTAGAAGTCTGAGATTAGGTGTACGATTTTGCCAGTGAAAGTACAAATAGCCTGAACACCCAGGCGGAGATTTGTGGTCACTGAGGTCAAGGAAAGGATTGTCCTCACGGGGAGTGGAAAGGCATCGGTGTTTCTGGACAATCTGCATCCACACAGGCGCGTCCGCGTCCCCGCCGTTTCACAAGCCACTTGAGGTTGCTGGCCCTATTTCCACCCCTTTCACCCGACCCACGCAAGCCGAAGGCAAGGCGATGACGGTGGGAAAGCTTTTCCTCGGCTGCTTGATTCTCGGGCACCGCGTTTTCTGCAGTGTAGAACTCTACCACCTATTCCTAAACAACCAATCCTAAATAACTAATTCCCAGATAACTAATCCAGAATTACACTTTGTCTTTTGTTTATTTTTCCTTCAACTAGCTGTTCCTGCTTCTCAAAGATCCCCACCGCAAGCTTGTCTGCCAGTCACTTTAGTGTGAGCAGCATAACACACTCTGTGAGTAAAGGATATTTGTTCTGCAGCCACTGCAAGTTTCTTTGCGGTACTTCAACATTTGATTCTATTTTTCTGGGCCAGATTTAGCCCCAATCTTGTTCCTATCTCTTTAAGCCCAGGTCTATTTCCTCTCTTTTTAAGTTTCTTTTCATGACTGAGGCCAAGAAATTCCAACTGGAGGTGCACCTGTTTACAGCTAGTTTGAATTTGACTGAGTGTAACTCTATTGCTTGGGAGCAGTGCGCGTGCATGTTTCACAGTGCACCAAAAAAAGAGGAGGATAACATTTTTCACATACAAATTATCATTTTCCTTTTAGCAGTGGCATATCAGATGTTGCTTTTCTCCCAATATTTGAAGCATAAATTGTAAAAGTCGAGATGACTTCTTCAGCTAGAAATTCTGACCAGCTGGAATATTGCAATACGATCTACTGTATAAATAGTATAAGCAGCCACCTGTAAAATGTTTACATGTAAGTTGCAGGCAAAAAGAGCTCATGGGAGATCTGAAATACTTACACATACTTGCTGGAGGAGCTGCTGCTGCTTTTCGATTCCCAGGTTCGTTTATTTAACACTGAGGTAGAGGGTGTTCACTTCCACCCATGATTGGGCTTCTGGCTACCTCATATTCTGTGAGATTAATTATACCTCAAAATCCAGAACACAGTAACAAAGCGTGGCACTAAATCGGGTACTTGCCTTTTTGCCTAGCCAGTGGTACTGATTTCCAGAAAAACACCAACACATCTGAGACACCGTGGCTGGTCCCAGGTGCAAAAGGCATTTTCCTGAAAATCCAGAAGATCATCATGCATCTAGCCCAGATTTCAACGGGTTAAGTTACTCATGTTTCACTCTACTTTCAAAATCACCTTTGTAAGTGATTATAAATAACTACACGGTGTGTAGTGTTCAAGTCTCCTGAAGTTCTGAGATGCTTAAAGTCTGACCCCAGAAAGAAACAGTATACTTATCTGAACCAGAAAATAGTATTCCGTGATGAAATAGCACACGAAACTTGCAGTAGATGCAAGCTTGGATAGAACAATTAATTCTTTGTGGATCAGCATGACTTTCCGTGCCCAACTTCTGTGACAATGGCAGGCAGAGCACAGTTTAAAGAACTCCATGGACAAGACCAAAGGACCATTTTCAATTCTGCATGAAATGCATTACACAGCACCGATAAAATGTACATCAAGTTTTGCACCACAGGGGAGAAATAGAGTGCAGAATAGCTTCTTTGCAATCTTCCTCTGTTTTGCTGTTTCATCTGCTTTTCATATACAGTTTAAGTGACTTGATATTTTGGAAATATTCAATAGGTGGCTACTAATGCTAACTAATTTCCTTAATGGGTTTATCACTTTTTCCACCTGCTGTTCAGATTCATTACTTAACTTGCTGTGAACAACAGCAGTTGTTCCCTTGTCAGGGAATCTCTCATCCAGCAGAGAGTCTTATCTCACATCAGTGGCCCTGAGAGGTGGATGATGGGGGAATTAGTTTGGCAAAAGTGTGATGGAAGTGTGACATCCCACTTAATAATTACGTTTTCACTGAAGTAGAAAATTCCATGTTTCACTAGTACTATTTAATGGCATCTGGAAGTGGTCTTTCTAACCAGGCCATTGGAGGTCTAAGCCAAGTAGGAACGATTGGTTGTTCGGCATCTTATTAGGGGCAATAATGATTGGGTCTAATGTAAAGATGCCTCTGCCCTAGAGCAGCCAAAATTTTTCCAGCTCTATTGGCATCATGATAGATAAAAGTTATTCTGCTGTATAAATAACTGTCCCTCCTCCACACACCTACACAGAAAAGTGGGATCGCTCCTGGATTATCCCAGCCCGCTTCCACGCTATCTGAAAAAGGTTGAGAACCCACAGGCAGCTTTTTATGTCTTTCCCCACCGAGTGCATGTCATTTTAGCAAACAGCTACAATTTGATAAAGGGTCCTCATAAGAATTATGATGAGCATTTTATTTTAGAGGAGAAAAAATGAATAACTGTTTTCCCTTTCCTTTGTGGCACGCTAGCTCCCTTACATTTACACATTATGCAAACTTCAAGGAGGAAGCAGTTAGCATGTCAGAGAACCAGCAATGATAACACTTGAGCGGAGCAGTCTGTAGCACTCTTTAGTTTCACGACAGGCACATTAGTCTGGATGTTAGTTGCTTCTCCTTAATTGGATTGCTTGCATAAATTGCAATACAAGGTGGACATGTGAGAGCTTTCTTTTTCACCAATCAGTCATGTCAAGAGAACCTTATGTATTTTATAGAGAAAGTAGAAAAAAATGATAATTTGAAGAGATGAGAAGATGGTGCAGGGTAAAAGCTGATATTCTTCCTTTATAACAGATAGCCCCAAGTTGTAGAGGCCATTATTTCTTGCATTTTCAGAGCAAATGAACTTGACAGATGGCTGTGTCACCTAAACCCCTACCTACCAACTTGATTATGCAGAAAACAATACAATAGAAAAGAAATCATTACTGAAGGAACCTGGTTAGTCCACAGAGGGCTGAGCAGTGCAGAAGAACAAAATTACAGTTGTGGAATTGAACAGCAAGAATACATTTAACATAAAGTGGGTTACAGCAAGGCAATCAGTCATGGCTAAAGCTATTGTCTGGGCTTGCTTGCATGGTATATGAAGTAATCTGTCATCTACCACTGAATTTATGCTTAGTTTATAGTAGAAAAATACAAAGGTTTTGCCAGGGCATGTTCTGGTAGTCTTAAGTAGCTCAACTATGGATCTATGAAATTAAAATTATGGGAATTCAGGACATTTTTCTGCTTTCAATGTATTTTGGAGGACATTACTTTAACACCAAAGTAGTTTCTTCTCCCTTCTCCCCTGTTACTCAAACATTAACCAAATCACACCACTTAAAGAAAGACAGAGCAGACTGGGCAAGACAAATATTCAGCACCAGTCCAGGTTATATAGCACTATCATTACTCCCTAAAAAGTTGCACTGGATTTACTGGAAGTCCGGCTATGGAAGCCATGGAATGACATCCAACACGACAGGTACAGAACAGGGCAGCACCTATTCCTGGTGGCCCAGTCCCCACTTTGTTAATTATTACACATTCTTTGCAAAAGATAATATCTCTTATCAGTATTATTACTATTTATCAGAGGTATTATTATATGATCTCATACATCACTTGCAACAAAATAGGCTTCCAGTGTCTTTCTGTTCCTCTCAACAGTTTCAACCTATACTATCTACTACTATATGCTTGAGGGCTTACCACCTGGTAAGACCTCATGTTAACTAATTATTTCAATTAACTACTTTTTAAATAACACAGATCTTCTAGCATGCCATTCAAACCATTGAAAATACCAGTTTTAGCATGCCATATAATCCATAATAGCAAAAGGTTCAGTTGCTTTCATTTTGCATTTCCCTTTCAAACAGATGTAGACAAAAATTCACATCCTCAACAGAAAATATTTCATTTTTGTCCTGGAGCCACAGTTGCATACTTTGTTCGTAACAGCAAGGTAACTTGCTATAATAGTGGTAACCAGATTTTATTGGGTTTTTTTTTGTTTGCCTTGCAATGAAGATTAAATATTATGACTTCAATTTATTCCAATTCTTTTTCATGAACCAATAATCAGGTCATGAACCAAAAGAACAAACACAGCTAGCTTAGAGATATCGTCATATAGGAGACTCAAATTTGACAGATGTTGTCTTCAGTACTCAAACTTCATTCTGTAAATTAGATAAAGCCTAGATTTTCCCATCGTGCTTAATCGTTAAACAATGTACTAACTTTTGTAAAAGCTTCAGACAACTAAAAAAGTATTGGTGAAGCAAGCAATAAAAAAGAAATCCTAATACCTGCATTATCTATTAATCAATTCATGAATGTACAAAAAAAAAAAAAAAAAAAAAAAAGACAGACAAAAAAGAGAAAGACATTAAGTCTTTTACTTATTCGGGGGAAAAGAATAATCTCTCAAATACAGAACCTTAAACTGGATTTATTTATTTTAATTCAGTCAGCAGCTCTCTTGCGGATATATAATTATTTATCTATATGCCAGCTTTCTTACTGTTTGCATAGTGAATTTGCATAGTCACTGTACAGGTACATCTCGGTAACTGAACATTAGGACTCAACTGGCTAATAAAACACAATCAAAGCGCATAGATTTGCAACTCCATCAAATGACTCCCCTCTGTAATGCTGTGTTGGAAAGACGTGTTTCTCAGCACAGCTTAGTTCCCAGTGTACCATAAGGGAAGCCACACCACCCCTTCCTCCTACTTTGTACGGCCTCTTTCTTTCAAAGACAACATTACGTGGATTATAAAGGTAAAGAAAAAAGACCCCTGGATTAGCTAGGTTTTAAACACATCTATAATCACCCTACGCCTTTTCCTCCTTACCTTTTTCCTTCTCTCACTCATGTGGGCTTTATGCCCAGGATTAATACCAGGTGTGTTTGTTCACAGATGGGTGTATTAAAAAGGCTTGATGCAGGTGGTGGAGAGTCAAGGCTACTGGGAAAAATTAAGGGAGTGGGGAAAAAAAAAACTCTCCCTACAGAACACATAGTGGATATCCCTCACAAAAATCACTCTTCTCTCTCAAGCTTCAGGCTTCTCTGCCATTCAGTATCTACATGACTGGTTCACACTTTTTCCCTGTCCCTTTGTGGGACAGTCACACACTGGCATCACTGGAAACCCGCCCCAGTGGCGGGTCACCACGCGTCCAGGAGCAAGAGTCTCACTCCCAGAACTCCTCAGCATCCTGAGAAAAAAAAGACAAGAAAGAGGATGGAGTCTCCAAAAAAGAAGAATCTCTGCCACTTCCAAGACCCTTGCTACCATATTAAAACCATTTCACTCGGCTAAATCCAAACACACTTTGAGATATTTTTCAGCCTCAGCATACAATCCAAACTCTGCAGATGAACTCTTCGATATTTCCCCAATGCTGCTATCATAAACAGCTCTACTGCGTCTACTTTGGAGGCTTGTGTCACTTCCCTTGGACTCGGGTCCAAAGACCTGAGAGTCTTTGGAATACCTAGGGATTGAGCCTAATTTAGGGGAGCGGTGAAGAGTTCACCTCTTCCTATGAAGGGTTAGGGACAGCTAGTTGAATAGGGCTCACATATCATTTGATTTTCCAGCCCAGAAATGCTGTCTGCGATTTTTATGTATTGGTGCAGGATTTCCAGATCTCTCCCAGCTTCAACAAAATGAACGCTTTTGATAGTGCTGACATACAACTAGAAACCACATGCTTGACTGCAGAATAGCCCAAGAAAACCAGATATTTAACAACAAAAACTTCTGTACAGTTGTAAAACAAAGGCAAGATATGTGTTAACTATCTTGCAAACAAGAAGCTTTGCCACCTGAAGTTTTCTGAGTCCAGAGAAGTACATGAGCAAGTGTCCTGGTTTCAGCTGGGATAGAGTTAATTTTCCTCCTAGTAGCTGGCACAGTGCTGTGTTTTTGAGGTCGGTATGAGAAGAATGTTGATAACACACTGATGTTTTCAGTTGTTGCTAAGTAATGTTTAGTCTAAAGTCAGGGATTTTTCAGCTTCTCATGCCCAGCCAGCAAGAAGGCTGGAGGGGCACAAGGAGTTGGGAGGGGACACAGCCAGGGCAGCTGACCCCAACTGGCCAAAGGAATATTCCACACCATGTGATGTCATGCCCAGTATGTAAACTGGGGGAGTGGGGACAGGGGGGATCACCATTTGGTGACTAACTGGGCATCGGTCTGCAGGTGGTGAGCCATTGCATTGTGCATCACTTGCTTATTCCAATCCTTTTATTATTACTGTTGTCATTTTATTAGTGTTACTATTATCATTATTAGTATCTTCTGTTTTATTAAATTGTTCTTATCTCAACCCACGAGTTTTACTTTTTTTTCCTATTCCCTTTCCCATCCCACTGGGTGGTGGGAAGTGAGTGAGCGGCTGCATAGTACTTAGTTGCTGGCTGGGGTTAAACCACAACAGCAAGGAAAGAAGTAAATTCTGTAGCCTGAACAGGGCAGTTTAGACTATAACTACTCATTTGGATGAAGCTTTGTTATGGAGGACGCTGGGGAAATACTTGCCCAAACCAAAGTTGAAGCACTGTCACAAGGAGACATAGAAGAACAAATCAAAGCCAAATAATTCCGTGAGATAGGACGTCATCTACTCTGGAATTCAAATAAACCTTAAGCAACAGTTAAACTGAAAAAAACATACACTTTCTATTAAAAACAGAGAAAGTAAGCGTGGCAAATGACTCAACAACCTTCATAAGCACTGACCCTAGTTACTGCGGAACAGAAAGGCCTATTTTGGTGTCTAATGTACTGAGAGAAAAAAAGATTAAAACCACAGATTTAAAGACATCTTCAGCACTGAAACTAAGCCAGATTTTTCCCACTCTACTGAACAACTCTTCTGCTCTAGCCTCAACAAATGTTATTTCTTTGCCATATCCAGAATTTAGAAATACATACACCCCAATATTGATATTGTACATACACATATTTACCCATATACTTCTAAAAGGCCTACATTTAATAATCTTTTTCAGTCTTTGATTCCTATTCAACTCATGTTTACAAAAATATATTTTATCTTCCCATCATTGCTCCATTTCAGAACTCTTCATTCTTCCAAAAGATCGTCAGGTGTTTCCATGAGAAACTCAGAGGTTGCCAACACACAAGGAAAAACCACAACTTTTCGAAGATTTCTCTGGATGTCATTGGAAGGCAATGTTTCAGCATCCGAAATGTGAAGACCACTGTGGGGACACACCTGACATTTAGGTTGTAACAACAGTTAAATTCTCAAGACTTTATTTATTAATTCATTGATATATTTCTGTATCACCTCAAAACTGTATTAGACTGGGATAAAGAATCTGATGACTAGGTTCAAAACAAGTTCTTCTTTTCCATCCTTCCTCAGTAAATCTTGAAAGAACTGGATAGTTGACTTCATTTCCAATCAATTAAATTAGTTCAGAAGTGAAATATTTTGAACATCAAGAACATCATTCTATTTTACCCAAAAAGCTCGCAGCCTGACAACTAGCAGTTTAGCACAGCTTTATCAAGACCATCCCCCTGGCTTCCTGATTTTAGACATTTTACTCCCCTCCTTTGGTATGCATTCAGACTTTTGCCAGAGCAACCCACTTTTCTCTTGCTACTCGAATTCCCAATATCCGTCTGATTAATGCCAGGATAGCATGTAACAGTGATCCTCTTCTGCTGATGCACGCCGCACTCTGAACAAAAAAAAAAAATCTCTCTCATTTAAAACTAAACAGCAGATTACAAGAATCACATTCTCCCTCCTCTAACCTCTGTCTGTGTTTTTACTTCACCCAGGGTAGATTTTGATCTCGCCTTGGTCATTTCCTGGCGTACTTTCAGCCCTGCACCTGAATCAAAGACACATGTTCCTCGCCAGCTAAGAATTGCTTTGAGGAGCAGCTTTCCTCACGCTTCACACTAAGCATATTCATCTCAATTTTGGTGTATTTTTCTATAGGGTTAGTAATCCAAAACTTTTCAGTTACCGTGTGAAATGTATGTATGTGTGATTAATTGTTCTCTTCGCTATTATTAACCTATTGGGGTGTTTTATTTTGTTTAGTGGGCTGAGTGTCCGCATGATTGCAAAATCTTGAGATAAGAAAAATATCACCTAGTTCCTCTCCCCAGTAGGATACATTTGTCCCCAGATGTATGTCAGATAGCGGTTGTTCACCTTGCTTTAAATAAACAATCTCACCTTGAAGTTTATGCCTTGTCTTTATCTCCCCAAGTAATGATACTACTGTTTGGAATTTTTTATTTAAACCAGTGCTTTTTTTCCTCTACGTTGAATCCACAAACATAATTAATGACGTGAAATTGACTCGATTAATTGCTGAAACATTTTGCAGCTGGTGAAGTGCACAGGGCTGTCCCTTCAATAAGTAATATTCACTGGCTGCCTTGCTCGGATGCTGCTGGACCTGGGAATCCTTCAAAACCAGCACACTTCCCAGCTAGCCTGGGACTAGCTTGGACTGCAGGAGTTTTGTAGACAACTCCAGCTACAAGCCCCGTTTGCCCTTTGTAGCAGGTGACACTGGGGCCATTTACAGAGTCCCAGTACCAGTATTAAGGCAGATGGGATATCTAGAAGAAACCAGTCTGGGGCATCATTCCTTGCCCATCAAACATGGGAGAAGCTGGCACAGCTGTGGTAATTAAATATACGCCTTTCAGTGGTTATTTGCTTGCTGATACCCAGTTTTAGAAATGAGGAAGTACATGAAATGCTCTCTGAATTCAAATTCTCATAACACACACACAGATACCTCTTTCTAACTATTGCTTTTGTAGCGCTGTGGTGCAGGAACTTGTTCTCTTCACCAGCAGGCTTCAGAAGAGACAAAATCCCAGGACTTGATCCTGTCACTGCCTATGCATGTGTTCGGCTTGTAAAAAAGTTAATTGTGTGCTCTGGCACTGGCTTTTAAAGATGAATCTCACCTCGCTCTTCGAGTCCAAAAACCGCTAGAGTTTGCAACTTAATTCTCCAAAACTTTTCTTCATATTCTACAACATGCTGCAAGGCAGTTCACGATTCTTAGTTGTTCACAGCATTAATTTACTTTATTGATGACATCATCAGTATTTTGTCACTGTAGAGTTTAGTCGTCCTGAGTAAAGCTGACCATGGAAGTTTTGAACATTGATTTTTTTTTTTTTTTCCCTGTGTAGCATAAGCGAAAGATTTATCATCTTCTTCTGGGACATCAGCCAGAGGCAAGAAATAGCTCTAATAACATGCTCTAAAGTGACTTATACTGACTATGTGTTTAAAAACCTGGTCAAGAAATGTGCTGTACCTGGACATAAGAGCATCAACCAGCAGGAAAGACAGGAAAGCTTTTTAAACAAACAAATGACACCTGCCACACACAAAATGCAGGAGCCAATTTTCTTTCCAAAACCTCAGAGACCTCTTTCACTTGTATTTGAATGTATAATATTTTGAACTCAATTTTTCTTGTTTAAAAATCTCTGAATAAAAATATTGTGAAAATGCATCTTAAAACCAGGAAAAGGTAGAATAAAACACAAGTTTCTTGTAGGAACTTCCTTCCCCGATAGGGATTTAGACTTTGACATCACTAATTTTATTAATTTTCTTTCCTTGACATTGTATCACAATACAATCTTGAAAAAACATCTAACACAACAGAAGACAGAAGAATTACGACCATTGCACTACTTACAGAGTAAACACGAAAGCAAGCGTGCAAAATCATTTCAGAGGATTCCTATCTCTTTGTTGCCTCAGTGGATTCATGCATGTGCATGCGTGAAAGAGAAACAGATTGGCTGCAATTAGATGCTACATTTCCTTAGGTGACAAAGCTGGCTATTTCCTGATTTATATAGCAGTCCCATAAGCAGTCATATTGGCACTACTGATACAGCAGGAGAAGGAAAAACTGTAGTATAAGGATAGGAACAAGTGACAAAAAGTTAGAGGAAATAGGACCTCCTTATGCTGGAGGGAGAGGGGAAAAAAAGCAGATAGTTGGAGTAATGCATTTTACAGATAAAAATTAATTTTAATTGAGGAAGCAGCTAGAAATAATTTACAAACAAGTTTTTAAATTGGTCTCAGAGTTATAACATTTCTAACATGCAAAAATCCCAGAAATAGAGTGGGAAATACATACATTTTCACTTTGCATATGTGCAGTCTAAGCAAAAAAAAGATGCTTCAGGCATAGGCGGGTAAGTAATGACAAACATTTACATTAACTGCATTCTTATTTGCTCTTTCTTATTTGCTTTCCTGCATATTTATTTGAGGAAATTTTTGGTCTTCTAAATGTTCATTTGAAAAGACTGGAGCACAGAGATGACATGTTTATAAACATGTTGTGAACTTTGGTTACATGCATAAATGCAATTTATTTGGGGACTAAATGGAAATAATTTTGGACAGGACAGGAACTCTTTGTGTAGGTAAAATCATTCAGCAATTCATACAGCCATTCATATACACTACCACCAGACCACATTTTTAGCTGAGGTAAATGGGTGTAGCTTTACAGTTACATGATGCTTCACACCTCTATATTTTGATGTTTCTGTCTCATATAGATAGCTTAAAAATAGCAATTTGGTGATTCTAGGAATTAAATGTTCAAGAGAATTAATTTCTGTTCTCCCAGGCTGTCATACTGATAAATAACACTTCCTGATTTTTAATTTTTTTTTCTTAATTACAGTACATTCAAGACCATTAATCAACCAGAAATAAACTATTTTAAATCATCATTAGCTTATTATAGTAGTAAATATTTGCATAAATTCAGATAAAACATGTGACAGTATACTAGGGTCCAGTCCTATGGTAAATCTCAGAAAAAACAGATTGTGCTAAATAAAATAAAAGTTTTAAATACCTTTTTTTTTAAACTGTTTTTTTAAACTGTTTTTTTGTACACAGCAAAGTTTATCCTACAAAAATTGAAATAAATTATTGCTTCTGCAGGAGCGAAATCACTAGTTATTATTCAACAGAAATGCATCAGCACAGCATTTTCAGCTTTACTAGGATTTCTAGTCTTCTCTTTCAAAATTTGTCAAGTTTTCTAAAAATTACTTCTGAAGCCTTATTTCTCTATGGAAATCGGAGGTGACCACAACTGATACTCTATTCTCTCAACTACATCTTCTACAGTTATGTCCTCTCAAACGCAGCAGAAGCACAGAATTTAATGCATTTTTACTCCTTCAGGCATTGGATCTTCTTAGTGAGCGAGTCCAGTGCCTCGTCAGTCCACAAGACTCTCTCAAGCTGTACTTACTGGCTGTACAGGAACGGTGTTCAGTGAATATTCTCAAAAGTCACTTCTCCCTCCTATTTAGCTTGTCAGGACGAAGGGGTTTTAAATGACAATTTTCACTCTATCTCCACAACCATTTCTGCTTGCAGAAATTACTCGTAAGCAAATGAGTCAGCCACCAAGAAGAGAAATTCTCTGCCTTTGCTCTGCATTGGACCCTAAGGAAAATCTCTGCCCCTCATCTAAAGGGAATCGCGTAGGTTGGGGAAGAGCAGGTTAGCGCCGGCTGCGCACTTGATATGAGCACCATCTGGCAGTTGCAGGGTAGGATGACTCTGGGGGAACACTGTCAAGAGCACTCTGCTGCTGCTCTAAAGAGGAGCAACGTCAACATCTTGCTAGAATATGCTGCTGGTTTTAGCATATGTGATAACAGACTGAGACTGGACATGACCACTTCTTATGGGAGCGCGTTTCCCTAGCTGATGAAGGATTCATTTCTGTCTTTATATTACAAGAAATCTGAGTTTGGGATTTATTGTCCTCGAGCACTGCTTAAGCACACAAACCAGTATCCCAGTTGTTTATCTTCCAAATCCACTGGGGTCCAAGATATGTGCCACAAACTTTAAAGGTTTTCAGGTTACAGTGTGTAAGATATACCAGCAAGTCACAGCACTGAATCCAAAGGAACGTTTCTTTCCTGTAAGAAGAGATAAGAACTCCTGAGGCGGATCGTTTTTAACATACAAGATGCTGTAATAAACCACGTCCCAGATGTTTCTTGGAAAAGCAGTCAAAGCAGGAAGCTACCAGAGGCAGCCTACGGAAAGAATAATCGCAGGAGCAGATATTGGCATCCAAAGTTAAAATCAAATACAAATCTCAAGCCCTGAAATGATCTTCTGCTTGCAGTCTTTGTCCCACTTGTTACAGACTCCTGATCCTTCATGTGTAGGCATTATGTATTCATCCTGTGGATCATTGGATGGTCTTATAAAGCAGATTTCGGGGGGGGAGGGAATAAAACAAAAACAAAACAAAAACCATGGGGAAAAAAAGCAAACAAACAAAACAAGGATGACCAGAAGAACTAGGGTATACCTGTCACATGAAAGTATGATGTAATAAGAATTCATTCCAAAATATCAAAATGTTCAGGTGAACACTGAGATAGGCCTAGTTTTGGTTACTGAATTAATAGAGAGGTAAGTAAACAAATTTACACCCTTCTATATAAATCCCACACACTTGTAAGATTGTTTCCACAGCTACAGACAACAACATTACAAAAAAAAATGGTTCAACAACCCAAGAAAGGATACAGATCTGCTGCATTTCCTAGGTTATATTATGATGGAATCACAGAATCCTTTGGGTTGGAAGGGACCTTTAAAGGTCATCTAGTCCAACCCCCTGCAATAAGCAGGGACATCTTCCACTAGATCAGGTTGCTCAGAGCCGCGTCCAACCTGACCTTGAATGTTTCCAGGGATGGGGCACCTACCACCTCTCTGCGCCACCTGTGCCGGTGTTTCACCACCCTTATTGTAAAAAACTTCTTCCGTGTATCTAGTCTGAATCTACCCTCTTTTAGTTTAAAACCATTACCCCTTGTCCTATCGCTACAGGCCCTGCTAAAAAGTCTGTCCCCATCTTTCTCCTAAGCCCCCTTTAAGTATTGAAAGCCCACAGTGAGGTCTCCCTGGAGCCTTCTCTTCTCCAGGCTGAACAACCCCAACTCTCTCAGCCTGTCCTCACAGGAGAGGTGTTCCATCCCTCTGATCATCTTTGTGGCCTCCTCTGGACCCGCTCCAAGGGGTCCATGTCTTTCCTGTGCTGAGAACCCCAGAGCCGGACGCAGGACTGCAGGTGGGGTCTCACCAGAGCGGAGTAGAGGGGCAGAATCCCCTCCCTCGACCTGCTGGCCACACTCTGAGCGCACATTGCCGGCTCCTGTCCAGCTTTTCATCCTCCAGTACCGCCAAGTCCTTCTCGGCAGGGCTGCTCTCAATCCCTTCATCCCCCAGCCTGCATTGATACCAGGGGTTGCCCTGACCCAGGGGCAGGACCCTGCACGTGGCTTTGCTGAACCTCATGAGGTTCACATGGGCCCACTTCTCAAGCTTGTCCAGGTCCCTCTGGATGGCATCCTGTCCCTCAGGTGTGACAACCGCACCACTCGGCTTGGTGTCATCTGCAAACTTGCTGAGTTTTGCCGAGTTGCTCAATCCCACTATGTCACTGATGAAGATATTAAACGGTACTGGTGCCAGTACAGACCCCTGAGGGACACCTCTTGTCACCGATCTCCATCTGGACATTGAGCCATTGACCACTGCCCTCTGGATACCCAAACAATTCCTCATCCACCAAACAGTCCATCCATCAAATCCACATCTCTCCAATTTAGAGAGAAGGATGTTGTGGGGGACCGTGTCAAAGGCCTTACAGAAGTCTGGATAGATGACATCCATAGCTCTTCCCTTGTCCGCTGATGTAGTCACTCCATTATAGAAGGCCACAAGGTTGATCAGGCAGGACTTGCCCTTGGTGAAGCCATGCTGGCTGTGTTAAATCACATCCCTGTCCTCCATGTGCCGTAGCATAGCTTCTAGGAGGATCTGTTCCATGATCTTCCCAGGCACAGAGGTGAGGCTGCCAGGGCAGTAGTTCCCAGGGTCCTCCTTTCTACCCTTTTTAAAAAATCAATGCAATGTTTCCCTTTTTCCAGTCACCAAGAACTTCACCTGACTGCCGTGACTTTTCAAAAATCATGAAGAGTGACTCGGCAACTACATCAGCCAGTTCCCTCAGGACTCCGTGATGCATCTCGTCAGGTCCCATAGACTTATGAAGGTTCAGGTTCCTCAGGTGGTCATGAACCTGATCTTCTCTTACAGTGAGAGGGACTTTGCTCTGCCGGTCCCTGTCTTGCGGTCCATCCACTCGAGAGGTGTGGGAAGAGAAGCTGCCAGTGAAGACTGAGGCAAAAGAGTTGTTGAGTACCTCAGCCTTCTCCTCATCCATTGCTACCAGTTTGCCGGTCTTGCTCACCAGGGTGGGTACGCTTTCTTTGACTTTCCTTTTCTGTCTGACATACCTGTAGAAGCCCTTCTTTTTATTCTTTGCATCTCTTACCAGGTTCAGCTCCGGCCGTGCCTTGGCCTTTCTGACCCCATCCCAGAACAACCGGGCAGCGTCCCTACACTCTTCCCAGGATACCTGTCCCTGCTTCCACTGCCTGTGCATTTCCTTCTGGGCCTTTAGTTTGACCAGCCAGTCCTGACTCATCCTCAAAGCTCTGCCAGCTCTATTCTGCTCCCCTGTCCCTGAGGGCAGTTTCCCAGAGGGTCCTATTGGCTAACTCCTTGAAGAGCTGGAAGTTTGCTTTCCTAAAATTCAGGGTCCTGACTCTACTCTTCACCTAACCTGTATCCCTCAGGACTGCAAACTCTGCCAGTGCATGATCACTGCAGCCCGGGCTGCCCCCAGTCTTGACTTCTCTTAGGAGCTCACTTGCATTGGTGACCATCAGGTCTAGTATCTCATCCCCTTTGGTAGGGCTGTCTATTGCCTGGCTTAAGAATTTATCTTTAATGGATTCCAGGACTCTTCTGAATTGCCTATGGCTCGCTGTGCTGTTTTTCCAGCAGATGTCAGGGTGGTTGAAGTCCCCAGCAGGACGAGAGTGCAATGCCTTCTGTAGCTGGAGTAAGAAGGTTTCATCAATAGATTCCCCTTGATTAGGAAGCCTGTAGTAGACACCAACGACAAGGTTCCCTTTGTTGCCTCGGTCTCTGACTCTTACCCATAAGCTTTCAGCCTGCTCTTGGCTGTTCTTCAGAGACAGCTCGTCACGCTCTATCCATTTCTTGATGTAGAGGGCAATGCCTCTGCCCCTCCGTCCTCACCTGTCCCTTCTGAAGAGCCTGTAGCCATCGATAGCCACACTCCAGTCACGGGACTCATCCCACCAAGTTTCAGTAATGGCAGCTAGGTTGTAGCTCTGTAACAGCACCGTTTCTTCCAACTCCTCGTGTTTGTTGCCCATGCTGCACGCGTTGGTGTAGAGGCAGTTCGGCAGGGCTGTGGGCGGTGTCACCTTCTTAGAGGAACACCCCTTAATTCCTTTGAGGTATTTCACTGATGTTTCCTTGTTGGCTCCTATTACCTCAGGAGCCCCTGGCCCATCACCATAAGACTTCAGGCACGCTCCAGTGTACCCAGCATGTCTCAGAGCGACAGGCTGGGGGCCCTCACTGGCACATCCTTCTTCTACCCTTGGTGTTTCATCCCACAGCTTGTCACGGGCACGGCTGATATTATCCCCCTCCCTCATCAAGTCTTACTTGCCTTGTTGTTTCTAGGGCTGGATTCACGATAAAGTAATTAGTATTCATTAGAAGTTGTCATGTAAGAGTAAACACTGCCACCTCATTGTGAACTTTTTGGACATATTTGGTACTCACTATCAAAGGAGTGAGACAACCTGCAGTTAGGACCAGGCTACTGAAAATCTCACCCTTTTGTAAAATTCTGGCCAAAATAAACCTGAGGAAGCCTATAACAACATTATCACTGAATAAACTCCATTTTACCTTCCACTAAGGAGCTCATTGTTTCCAGCCTTAGTGAAAAAAAAAAATCTTTAGAAGTTATAAGATTTCCATGATTTCAGGTTGTAGCTCTGAGAAACAAATCTAATTCTTGCTACTGAAATAACAGGAACCTTTGGTCCTGGCAGCAGCAAAATGTAGTGGTTGTTTGGGGTTTCTTTTTTTTTTCTTTCATATTGTACTATTATAAAAGCGAAATTACATTTTGACAAATGAGACTATTTTCAAAGTGTTAGAGTGAGTGTTGGAAGGAGAGAGCAGTATAATTCTTCTCTTAAAAAATTTAAAATTTTTCAACATAAAAGTCTTTGGTGTTGTGGCAGGTCTCTTTTAATCCGCTGATAAAATTATATAGGATCCTACTGTAAGATAGCTCCAAAAACTTGTATAGAAAGTGATGTTTAATTTTGAAAGTTAGTGTTCCGGGCGAAGAAAAAAATCATAAAAGCTCTACAGAGCTCCAGAACCACAGGCCTGCCTTACACCGCTTGCCAGGAGAAGACCTTGTCCTCGTTTTTACAAGCAAGTACCAGACCTGACCTGTTAGTCCATTTATGTAAATAATAAGTCCAATTCCCATTGCAAGCGCCTGCTAAAGCTGTGCCATTAGAGCCATCGTGTCATTTAGGCAGTCAGTGGAGAATCAAAGGCTGCCTGTGCTGCAGCAGCCCACTGCTATGTTTCTAAGAAAATGGGCTCTTAAAAAAGGAAATGTCACACCGCAGTGTGAGAGATAAACAGAGGTATATCTTTAGAGCAGCAGGCAGGGACTGTAGAAACACTCTCTGTAAATGACTTTGATCCCCTAGTGTGATGAATCATGGAGTCGCAAATCCTTTTTAGCTAATTGCTATCAGCTTGTGAGATTTTTCCTTCCATGTTCAATATCAATTTTCAGGGCCATAGGAGATAGCACTTCTCCCCCGAGTCTGCTGGCGACTTACTGCTAAAACTGAACTAGCACCACTTAACAGTTTAAAGGGGGAAGTCATTTAATATGACACTGCTGCTAGTAACTAAAAGGGAAAAATATTAGGGACAAACACATGGAACAGTAAACCTTTTTACTGTCAATGACCTTCCTTTGAAAACTGTCCTTTCCATATCCGCATTCTATCAGGGCAGCTATCTCACAGCAAAAGAAGCTCTCATTATTCAAAAGCGATAAGCTGGGACTTGGGAAAAAGGAGAATGAAATTTGGTTATTTTTCAGTCCTAATGACTTCACCGTTAAAAACCGAAAATAAAACAAACTTTCTAAAGACTCTTTGAACCATACTATTGGCCTGAATGGGAAATTTAAAATATCACTTCTACCAGCTACTTTTGAACAAACAACACTTACAGCACAAATTTCACTCCATTTTTTGCTTTCAGGACAATCTAATGGAAGTGTACTAGATTTCCAAGGAAATCTACACATTTCTTCCCTGTTCAGATCAATAGGATTTTTCTGTAAACATTCATCTTCACTGCTTATTCACAAAGTTATGCAGACCAGAAGTTACTTCTTTGAAGCCTAACAGCACAGCCATCTTTCCAGGATACAGGGGGCCACAAATCCATGTGACGTCTGAACACTGCCAGACTCTCAGAAATTTTGAATTCATATTTGTCTCTTGGAATTCAGTAGCCATTGAATGCAGCCAGCATCTCCAACAGTCAAGAACATTTGGTAACTAAACTTGGATTCAGTATCAAATTCCATTGCACCTAAAATGTAGAACTTGGAGAAGAAGAGTGAGAGAGCAAACTGTTAGGCTAGCTGCTGAGGTGATTGGGTAAAGCTGAAAAAATACAGTGCCTAAAAAAAGTCTAGGAAAGTTCGTTTGAAAAAAAAAAGCAACTGAACTTACTTTTGGTGAACTCTTTTAAGCTGAACTTTCACTGCTGCGCATATGCCTCCTGACAGTCATTGACTAGAATCAATACTCGCAGAAATCACAGTTTTCCAGCCTAGATTAGGAATATTTTTTGAATCTGTATATGAAAAAAACCCAATAGGGTAGCCCAGGGATTATATTCACCCATTTAAGGATAATATATATATAATATGTATGTCCAATCAAGCCTAACTTCAGAGTAAAATTAAGTTTCATTCGTCACAGGTTGACCAAGATTTAACTGCCAAAATTATTCTGAGACAAATTTTAAACAATCAACATTCTTGTTGAAAAATGAATAAGTAAATGAAGACCCATTTGCCATTTATTCTTTCTTGGTAATTATTTAGTTAGTCTTCTTATCAAGAAAAAATGTCTAATATTAAAGTAAAGATGCATTTATTTGAGGTGGGATAGACTTCAAAGACAGAAATGAGACAAAGATCATAGGATTTTAACGTATAATAAAACATAAAATATAAGTTGAGACAATATTTTACCTGTAGCCGAGCACCAGAGCTCGTATCCAAGTTAATTTCCTTCCTGCGGAAGCCAGATAACATTTTGATGACAAGGCTCGGAGTTTTGAATACTTTCCCAGTTTTAAATACTTGCCCAAGTTTTAAATGTTCCCCCCCAACTGTTTCTTATGGAACTTCTTAGCACCTGGAGCTGCTGCATCTGCTACTCTGCATGATGTAAGAATAGAGTAGGACACTCCTCGGGTTTCACCTTACGTCTGGGTTCCACATTACAGTGTCGATTTAACTGATATGTATTTTTTAATATGCTTCACTAAATATCCAAGGGAGAACAACAATGAAATTTCTCATGGTTTTTCCCTTATCTTGCTGACAACTTTTCTTCTCTGAAAGTTGACTCAAAAAGTTTAGCGTACCATCTGTGTGCCCAGATCACAGCATCATCACTGATGATTTCAAAGTACCTGTATTCTGAAATTATACTACCCTGATGCATTCGATAAGGTATTTGCTCACGACTTGTTCCTAAATAACAGAATTAGAACTATTTCTTATTTCTAGCATATTTACAAGGCTGTTACTGTAATGGAGCAAGGAGACGAGACAGGAGAATCAAACCTTTTCCTCAGAGAGAAAAATTGTAGGTGTTCAATTTGACGTGAACTGACTTGACAGCAAAGGTCAAAGTCTGAGAAAGTCAGGCAAGTAATTTGACTCTAGGATCCTCTGATTTCCCTAAAATATTGGACAGATAAGTTCTGAGAAATAAGAAAAGAAAAAATAAAGCTGAAAAATTTTTGGACAGTGAAATCTGACTTACAGAAAGTTCTTCAGACAAGTTTTATTTAAAAATATTTTTTCCTCTTTGAAGGAAATTAAGACAAAGTATTGGCAAACAACCTCACTCTAAAATGAAAGTCTTCAAGACTGGGTGAACACATTTAGACATTTCTTCATGATGAAAACAATTTGTACATTTACAGACATGCTACAGCTGGTGTTGCAAACTAAACAACGGTACAAACACTGTGCTCAAGTAAAACCTCTTCATTTGAACAAAACTAAATTTGCTTTAAAGCTAAAAACTAAAGTTACTTGCAACAAAGGGGACAGGAACATAGGTTACACAAAGTTTGGTGGGAAAATTTTGTCTGCTATGCTCTCTGATAATGATACAATTATGCTCCTAGAGCGTATCATGGACTACCTTTAATTTACAAACAGCAAATACATGAAAATAATCGCCAATGTGGTGCTCTCATAGAGAAGAACCAGTAAGAAGGCAAAGATGTGTTTTCTTCCATGACAAAGGCAATGTATCCCACTTTTTCAAAAGCCAGTGATGTTAGTACTAACATGTTAAACTTTTAAATTCTTCTAACTGATGCAAGGATTTCACCCAATTATTGCAGTAACTGTTTGTTGGTTTTTTTTTTTTAAAAAAAAGTTGCTTATGAAACAAAGTTTATCTAAATGTAAAAAATGTATATATCTAAATCTTTATTTTGAAGATTTTGAAACAACAGCATAGTATTTCTTAAGCACAGAAGAAGTATTTTTTATAAAGAGACACTAACTTTCAGTAAAAATTGATCTTACAGATGTTATATAAATTTTCTAATACAGTATACACAATTTTCCACCATTTATCTGCTGATAAGAAATGTAGTTATCAAAATGATGTTTCAAATAGCCAAAAAGGTGATACCCATCAGTAAAATTCCCCAGATTGTTAATGATACAAAAAAGTCTGAATTTTTGTATCTGCTCTGAGTTTGCTGAGAAAGTTTGAGTCAAATATTTTAACTATTGTTCGTTGGTTTTATTCAACAGCTGCTTTAGTTGTAGGTTTAAAGAAATAATGTATAACGAAATAAAGATATACAAAAAAGTGCACTTGAGGTTTTAAATAAGTGGGGGCAATAGTGCACAGGCTCTTCTAGGACCCGCAGGGATGACACGATACCAGCTAAAGTGATGCGTCAGTAAGAGTGACACTGTGCTGTCAGTGAGAATCGCTATTGGAGTTTAGAGGACAACCAAGTTTGCCCATTTTCCATCTTTTAAAAATCATGTGAAAGAGCATCTCCGGCAATCACTGTCAGCACTAACATCGGGTCTGTGCTGTTCAGTATCTGGGCAACTTCAGCAGCGCAGAACTAAAAAACCCAATCCTGCCCTGGATCTTCACTGTATAATTGTCGCAGAAGCTGGTGGATGTCCTAGCTATACAGAGGGTAAAGGATAAGGTCACAGGATAATGAATTTAACTCTAGGTTTTTAAATGAGGGGGGATGAGTTGTTGGGGTTTTGTCTTATCTTTTTTTTTTTTTTTTCTTTTTTTTTAAATGGCATCTTTTTCTTCCTCAGGGAGATCTGCAGGCTGTGGCTTTTTGCCTTTGAACATCCTCAAGTCAAGCATCAAGAAAAGGTGATGAGGGTTAGGGAGGCTCCCTTGACATTTGGTGCACTGGCATCAGCCTTTGCAATTATGGGCCACCTTTCTAGCAGACGGTAATTGAAAAGTGTGAACCACATGGGCTCTAGTCAATAATAGCGTCAGCATACAAATGACACTCTGAGCTTTCTGTGTTCGCCATCCACTGTTTTTGCTTTTCACCTTTTATCCTTCTCAGCATCATGACTTAATCCACTCTAATGAGGTGAGCTCTATTGCCAAAAATCAGCAGCCACACAGCTCTCTTCTGGCACCACTTGGGGTTTGTAAGGAGTCAAAAAAATAGTGAGTCTGTCAGCTTTCCAAAGGGGAGGACAGTGCACCCTTTGAAATGTTCTCAGCTTTTCTGAACTCTCATTTGAGCACAGGCTTCTTCCACGCTTGCTGAGGAATGCATCCCGTCTTCCTAAAACTTGTTCATCACCAACCCAAGGTGACCAGAGCATTCGAGTTAGTTTAGTACATGCCTCTCCTAGCTTGAAGGTCATTATTGGTGGCCACATGTCACTGTTTACAAACAGCAGGTGACTGCCAGCAGTGGCGAGTGTGTGAATTGCCTTTGCTCTCTTTTCCTTACCCATCTGTCCACGTTTCTGGAATCGTAAGTATCTGCTTGTAGCAAAAGCTTCAGAAGAGAATGCCAAGATATTGTAGGTGATAAGATACAGAAGGAAGATAACCAGCTACTTCTGAGTGACTAAAAGGAAAATAGTTAATTTTACAGACACTTTTTTCTTCTCTTTTCTTTTCTCACACTCATTTTAACTTAAGGTCACAGAAGGGTACATCGTCTATGTAGCACTTACAAAGAGCACTTACAAAGACCTGGAATTAATGAGTTCTGCCTAGCTATGGCTTTTTCATCAGATTTCAAAATGGACCCAGAAGAGAGTCCTATACACGTATCAGTCATAAAGAAGTGCCATAATAAACTGAGCTCAACGAAATCCATATTACAAAAAAACCAAACCAAAGCAAAACGAGGCAGCACATTTAATGGCGTATATGTTGATCCTTAGAAACGACACGGTACACTTATCAATAATTTTAACTGCAATCGTAATTTCCATTTTTAAAGATGGGGCCAGAGGGCGGGGGTAGGGAGGAGAAGAAAAAGAAATACAATGGAAAGTGTTTCCATGGGATTAGACCACATGGCTTTAATAGACATATACACAACTGAGGAAAGCAGAGAATTTTGCCTCTTACACTTCTTGGACCTCTCTCGCCTTTCTTCATCTCTAATCTGGTTTTTGCCAATTCCTTTTGATCTATCGGGGGCAGGCAAGTCAGGTCCATAAGTACAGATGGAGTAAATATGGAGATTAGCCTCTTCTCGTACTGCATTAGCTCCTAATACCTGATTAAGCCGAGAATCATGCAATTGTCTCCGTGTTGGCTATCAGAGTGGCAGAGCACAGAAGGGGGCAGGATGAAGGCTGATTTTGTAATGGATACTTATTTTATCCCAGTGCTCTAAGAAGATTAGGCCTGGGGGTGTCACATTAGCCATGATCTCTGGGCCTTTGGTAGGCTCTTGCAGTTTTCAAACACCTCTGCTTCAGCCGTAGAACAAACAGGCAGCTTGGACGCCGTGGCCCCATGTTGTGGCATGAATAATTGCACACTGCAAACTGTTTGAAGATCACAAAGTGCTGTGTAAATTACCCAGTTTTGGCTTAGTAGAAGTGATTTGTGGTGACTTACTGAATCTTTTCACAGTTCGGCATTAAACTTTCCACATTTCTCTCTATCTGAGATGGAATGAAAGTTGAGTCATATCTTCCTTTATTCTTATCAGATCAATCTTTATAAAGCCAGTTTGTATAAACTGCTGTACTGTATGCAAACCCTGCATGCAGCACTTTGTCTTTGGTACGGGTTCAATTATATTTAGCTGAAACACCAAAAGATGCCTATTCAGCACAACCCCTAAATCAGCTCATGTGATGAATGTAAGGACATGTTCAAAACCATCTGTATAATACATGCCAAAATAGTACATGTGAAAACCTGCACTTTTTTTTTTTTCATGAAAGTTTCCAGCAAGCATTCCTTTTTGCTTAGAAATAAGTTTCAACTTAATCAATGAGCAAGCAAAGCCAAAAAAATGAAAATTACTTTTCACTCACTTGGGAAAACTGTGAACTCTAATCCAAAGTAAAAGCGGGAATATGAGATGTTAAAAAAAAAAAAAAAATTTAAAAAAGAGCAATACTAATTGAAGGAAACATCTGTAATATTGGTACCTATGATGAAAAATATATTTTTACTGTGTTATAGTATTATTTTTTTAAAAAAGTGTGGTTTAGTCAAAAATTAGTTATCACTCAACTCCACAAATTTTATTCTATTGAAATTAGTTAATAAGTCAAATATTTTTCTCCTACCAAATGATTTTTAAAGCACTGCATAAACATATGAAAGTATCATGAACCAGTAAGAAACATCATATTTAATAAACTGAACCTTGGCAAAATGAGAGTCTATAGCAATAGTTCATCAGGAATAGATACTCTTGGAAGCTAAAATAGTAGGGTTTAGGGCTTTTTTTGCCTCTGTTTGTGACTGATGAGGAAAATTCACTCTTCCTTTTTCCCTGGGGCCAGGGGGAAGGGGGAAATTCAATCCAGCCTTTAGTTTTCTGTTTTGTAAAAATGGTATTGTTGCGGGCATATATACCTTTATGCCCTGCTTGAACTAATTATACTTCAGTGAAGCCAAGAAAATTGGCAGACAGAAATCTGGGACTGAATTATAAGTCTAAGAATAAATTTTTAAAAATTAATATAAAGATTTTAATTTGTGTTCTCACACTGTGGCTTATAATAAGCATAATAATATTTTTTACCACAACAAAGTTTTAGTAATTAGGGCTATAGCCAAACACAGGGATATTCTGTGCATGTTCCTCATAAGTGAGAGGAAAAAAAAATTTTAAAATATCCAATGAAATGCATGTTTATCTTCCTCAGCACCTCTGTTTCTTCAACTATGGAACAATTAATATTTACGGGGTATTTTGCTAAGGAGTAAGGGAACTAAAACAAACCTTCAGGATCCATGTATACTCAGACATGCATATATACACACACACAAGACAACTGCAAGATTCATATACCTTGTTATAAACCAGCAAGAAAATAAATCCCTAAAAATAGCTTCTACGCACTACTGAAAGTGAATATTCACATTGTTCTTCAAATCCTATAGGATTTAAAGCAACTGATTACTAAAGTGTTTAACAGGAATGCTGAAGTGCAATCCTTGGGAGAGATAAGCACATGCTAAAGTGAGATGCTGTTCTTCCATACACAATATATGTAGCATCAGGTAGGTACCTTTTAAAAGAAAAAGAAGCTGCAGTAAAAGAATTCAGGAAGCCTTAGTGTACCTTCCCACTTTTTCTGCTTAGCAAAGAAATGGCATCTCTCCCCACATCCACATGAAAAAATGTACTTTTGATCTGAAAATCATGGAAGAACTACATTTGGTTAATGAAACTTGGGACTTCAAACCACATTACATTCAAAGAACAAAACTCCTAAAACGCCTGGCATACTGGTCTACCTGTCTTTTTGTTTGTGAGCTGTCCTACGCTCTCCATATCAAATATGTCAAACACGACCTAAGTTTATCACAGATTTGTAAGGGACATCTAGAGGAAACATTATGGCATTTCCTAACTTCTACTGAACAATAAAAGACAGGTAAATATGCCTTAAAATGATATTAACTTATGAATGAAAAAATAGTAAGGTGCTAAGTTATTGCACAGTCAGTGATGCTCACAAATCTGACTCGCCAAGGAGCTGGAAGGCTTCGTTATTTGGTGAAGCATCTTTAAAATCCAAACACAGTTTTCTTTTTGTCTAAAGGAAGATGGACACTTACGAAATTTAAAACTGCATGAGAAATTTAAGAGATTTTCAGTCTTTTGGCCTGAATAGGTGAAGTCATTTCTCACATTTCTTACTTTGTAATTGCTTGAAAAAAAACCCACCTTCTGGGACTTGGCCAAGTACAATCATCCTATGCATTTGATATTCAGTCATATTTAACTGAGTAAAGATACTTTCAGTGGGAACCTAAAGGGACCTAAAAGTGCTCAGAAACTATGCCAGCATGTTCTTGAAATAAGTTACTTTATACGTGAGCTGTAACACAACAGACTACCACCACAATTAGGAGGAGCCCCAGTTTTCTGATCCCCACTGGTGTCTGACTCTGCCAGACCTTTTGCCCACCAAGCCCATCCCGTCCCGCTAAAATGAAGTTCCACTCCACACGAGTCATTAAAGCAGAGCAGGTAACTTATAATTAAGTATCATTTATGCCAACTGGAAGACAGATTATGATGGGTGTCAATCTTTCCTAATGCAGGCACCATTTATGCATTTCCTAGACAAGCATTTAAACCCAACAGCTGCCAAGGTAAAGATTAATAACAGCAATACTTTTATGGCACAACAAGAGAGAGTGTATCATCTTTGGGTTCTGTGAGCTTTTTGGTGCTGAAAATACAATATAAATTACTCAGAAGAGTAATTATAATCTGTTCAGGAAGAGATACATTAATAAATAATATCTTTTTTTAAAAGAAATATTCTACAGTGGTAGTACTTAGTATGATGATTTTTATATTAAAAGCGATAACTGCAATTTGCTCTGCACCTTGCTCTGAAGGCGTTTTCGTTCAAACAGCCTTTGAGTATGCAGCCTGCCATACTCATTGTTTTAATATTTTAGCAATAAAGGTGAAAAAAAAAAAAAAGAAAATTCTATAGTTATCTTAGTGAGGTTTGGGGAACTACTGCATGTTCTATATATAAAACAGTTTTTATTAATAGATTTGAGACCAGTAAAGATGGAAAGAGCTATGTTGACTGCATCCCTTTCAATCTTAGGACTGACACCTTTAGCTGCTGAGTAAATCTGATATGATGTTTCCCTTAATTCTTCTCCAAGACACTCAGGTACTCACATTCCCGAAAACATGCACGTCAGGTCCTGTGTATCAGCACCTCATTAGCCTCACTGCCTGTCTTGGTTAGTTCCATATTAATCCACAGATTCACATAATGTCTTTTTCTTTCAAAATCTCTAGGTGCATGTACCTTGGTGATTCTTCTTGTAAGATCAGAATAAGAGTAGGTCCTCCAGAGGACCATCTGGCCCTGCCTGGTACAATTCACAGATCTGCTAGCAGGTGGCGTTATGAGCAGGGAAAGCTCTAGGGACCAAAACACAGCGAGTGTAAATACTAGTTCTGCTATTTAGTTGAGTGGCAGCAAGACTGGGCTTACTGCTTTTATGGTTTTCCTCCTCTGTCACTTGAGTGGAAGACACATTTCAAAGCTCAAGCCCTACCTTTCCAGATGATAGTGTGCATTCTTGACGGATCCTGCCAAGCAGACTGCCTTAAAGTTCACTTACCTTTTCTTTCCTAACCCTTTCGTTTAGAAAGTCTACTGATCTTCTTTAAAATTGTTTCCAAATGCTGGTGTGCCACTATCTAGGTCATAAGTGATCAGCTAATGTTTGGAGGATTTCCATACTCCGTCAGTTACTGTGGAGTGCAAAGTATGTTACACCACTAGCCTTTTTCAGCAGTTCCTACTTGCTGTGAAAGAAATGGCATTTAGTACTCCAGTCTCCAGTTTAATACTCCAGTAAACCCAGTCACTTATTAAGTGCTCTAGTCAAATGAGAGTTACAGTTCAATTTCATAAAAATAACGGTTGCAATTTAGATGTTCCTTCATAACTAAAGCCATATATTGTGTGTTTAAAATTTTGCAATAATGCAGTTTATACCTCTGTCACTTAGCTGACTGTTTTCCTAATCGTCTACATGTATGACTGTGAAAACTTAACTAAATACATAGGGAAGTACAGCTAAGATGCTTAACTTTCTGTAAAATTAAGGCATATATAATAGCTCAACATAAACATCAGTTACTAGGTTTTCAGAATTTTGAGGAAATAAAGTTTTTTATTGAACATATTGTCATTATCCATATGTCTTCATTTGGATATCTCCACATAATGGATATCTTCATATAGTAGAACAACTAGCAAATATATTCTGCTGTGTGGGATTATAGGTTCGCTGACATTTGCGCACCTTCTTCCCTTCTGGTTGGTTACTTTGAAAGGCTCAGTGAATAAGTAGAAAGAAATTTATTAAGCTTCAGCATCATGAAATGCAATAATTCTTCCCATCTACCCACTTACTAGGAGAACCCTGTTTCAGGTGGCAAATGTATGGCTGTTACTCATCAGATTCACTTGGTTTATTTTGATGCATAAAGAAGAATATAATTAGTATCAAATTAGCCTAAAATATGTAATTCTGGAAAAATTAAAAGAAGCAGTCTGATTAAAAAATGTTAATTTGATCTGTCCTTCTAATGAGGTGATTAGGTGATAAAGAGATAGCTACAAGACACCCTACAATGAGCATGTAATACAAATATCAAGTAAACAAAACAGAGTTTAGAAATGCCATGTTTCAAATGGCAAAAGCAGACATAATAATACTAAGTATGTATGAATCATTTTAAAAGTTTTAAAATATTAGTATCATTTCAAGTTCAAGTAGTTGAAAGCTAAGAAAGGCCAGGACTAGAACTGCTACCAGAGATGGTATTTCACTAACACACACCTTTTCCCTATTTTTGTATTACAATCACCTTAGAATTGTTAGATGATCACATCATATTTTTTTCTAAAATGTCTTGTCTTGTACAGTACACAATGGAGAAGGCCTGAGAAAATGAGATCTGTACAATGAAAATAGTTGTTTTTGTGGGATTTGTGCCTTGTTTGCTTTTAGATGTTGGATTGTGTGTAGGAAATTTTGACAATGACTCTTTTTTGGCATAAATATTTTTATTAATTCAATATTTAACTATGCTTATTTGTATGAACAAAAAACCCCAAGCAAACACCAGACAATTCCATTCCTGCACACACTCACTCCTGTTTTCCTGTGTCAAGTATATAGATGCATACGCTGATACCTACCTCCTACGCCTCTATTTGAATCAGATAAGCTTTTGCACAGATTCCTTTTCTGGTCTTATGCCAAAATCTTTCACTCCAGAAAAAATGATACGTTCTCTCAGTTTTCCCTGGCCATCTCATGAGTACACAGGGTCCTACTTGCTTCTTCAAAATGCATCTCTCGAAGGAAATAATTTTGTCCAGAGTTAGGGGGCATAGAATAAGAGATACTTTCTATTTGACTTTCTAGCAGGGGTCTGCACAACACTTTAGTCAACAGTGTTAAACAACTTCACAACTTCTTAAATAAGACGTTCTTCTAGCTAAAGGGAAGACTGCAGACAGCTAATGAGACTTGTACATGCAACATAACTCACCCTCAGATGAGATAATGGGATCAAAATTCTTATAGGAATCATGATGATACTAGCTGCTCACGACCTTATTAGCTGTAACCATAAATGTTACATTCCAGATGATAAGTAGCAAAGCTTTTTGTTGAAGTCAAGGGAGAGTTTCCCAGGTAGCATCCTTATGATTATTCACATCAAAGGAGTTGCTATTTTTCATTAATTGGAGGTGGTTGATAATTTCATTTATTATTTTCACCATAAGCAAGCACTCTTCCACTGCTGCAGATGACTCAACTGAAAAATAATAGCCTAATATACTGGCAGCTACCTTGTTTTGCATCTTCTCAGCAAAGTTGTTCATTCCACAGCGGGTTGGATCTGATCCAGGACTCTCTCCTTCCCTTTGCTTTAAGCAGTACATTTCAAAACTGCTTTTATTAATATCTGATCCTTCATGTCTTGAAGTGATGTTCAGCCACAATGGTTTAAGTTATTAAACTGAAATGATGAATACATTTTTGGAAGAATGCATACATTTTGGACGACTTCTTGTGTCATTCCTTCCCATGCACACCTGCATGGGCAACCTAAGCTGAATTTGTCTTGCAACCAGAGAACTCCTTGCAGCTTTGCAAAATTGCTCATTAATGAGACTAGATCAAAGTCAAAGCAAGGATCATGAACCACCAACTTGCCTTGTAGCCAATTTGCATTCTTCCTTCCCTCTTCATTTATTTCCCTTCTTTTGCTTCCCAGCCTCCAGGCATAATGTGAACATTAGGGGAAAGCATGTGCTGCCTTCTTTATGTGTACACAGCAAAAGATACATAAATGCATTAACTGTGTTTAACTTCCCATTCCTCTCTACACTTTCAGTGCTTTGTATAAAATATCGCATGACAATTCTAGTTTTTTACTGTTCTCAACAAAGGTACTTTATTGTCTGGCCTCTACTTCTTTACCAACAAAGAATAACAAAAGTCTAGGTGAATGGAAAGACACAGATGATTTGGATATTAAAACCCCGCTAATAAGCCAAACAGCCAAAAGCTATTAATAGCCAATATACCCAAGATTTTCCTGAGGAAGTAGGTAAATTTCCAGATTTCCCAAGAGAAATCAACTGTGAGGAATTCTGTTTCAACTAAAATAGTAGGATGCTACCAATGAAGGATTGCAACCTTTTACTATCATTCCATTTTTCAGCCCTTTGTCTGAGTAAAGACAATAAGAAGCTCAAAACTTGTCCCCTGAAACAGCATCAGGCCATGGACTTGTTCCAAAGTTACAAAGTCAACAAAATTAATAATGCTTCACAAGCAGCAACAGCTTTAGTTCTGTTAGCAAAATACCCACAAGTACACAAGGAAAGAGAACATGTTCAGGAGCTAGTCACAGTTTAGAAGTGAAAAGAGATGTTGTTAGGAATCGTACAGTAAGCTCAGCTCTGTGGCTCTTTTCACCCATGTGTATATACTCTACTCATAAAACAGAAAGTGCATGTGATGAACTGATAAGAAAAAAGTTTCAGTTGTAAGATGCTAAGGAGTATTGCAAACATTTGTAATGCAATAAAAATCTTGAAATAAAATGCCTCTGCATAATAAAAAAGCCTCCACTCCTATCATCACTAATTATCTGGTTAATACTGTCAGCTGAGAGGCCAAGGAAACGAAGAACAGAACTACCCTCTCGATCCAGGTGCTACCTCCAGGGCACGACAGAAACATGTTGGCAGAAGAGCGAGGAAACTTGCCCTAGTGCTCCTGGGCTATGCCTAGGGATGTCTTTTTTTCATGTGCAATAAATTTACTAAAAATGGCATAAGAAGAAAAAATGATGAAACATCCTGACAGTCTCTTTTAAAGTTTGTCAAAGATTTAATAAATTATTGGAAGCGCAGCAAGCCTGTCAAGGTGTAGGTGGCTGTGTGCCTGAAAACCCTTATATGCTGTCCATTACTACAGCTAATCCAGCCTCAGGCTGGATTAATTTGTATGATGTTAAAAAGCCCTTCCAGCTACCCAAAGGTGTCAAAGTAGGCTAGCACAGACAGAATGCGTGGGAATACAGCCATCACCATTGCACTGAGGGAATACAACCAGGTGTCCACTCTCTTAATCCTGCACAAGTTTTTCGACAATATCAAGGCTAAATCCCGGCCTCCTACGCAGACACAGTTCGAAAGAGCTGGACTGATGGGGGAGGAAACTTGCCCAGGCTTTGAGCAGAGCAAAGAGCACCCCAGGGCTGGTACCCCCATAACTTTTGACAGGTGAGATGGAAAAGACTTCCACTTATTTCACCAATAAACAGGGACATCTTATTTAAGTCCAAAATGCAGTACGTTTATTAGTCACTATTACATTTAAGCTTATTGCTCCTTTTTCTCTTCAGATCCCCAAGAGTTTTTAGAGGCACTTTACTATTGACAGCCATAATGTACCAGAGTTACATCCCATATTAAAATACTTGCATAAGCATCATAAAAGTGCCGTAAGGGAGAAAATTCAGGAGGTTTAGTTTTTTAAATTATCTTTGTAAGTCTAAGGAGGTGGACCATGCACTTGAAGTATAGAAGAGGATGCCAGCAGTGACCCTTCCTCAACAAATTTCGCCCGTCATGTATGGGTGAACACTGAAAAGTGACTATAAAGTTAGACATATTCTAGTATCATCTAGTTCATTCAAAAAACTGTCTTTTAAAAACAAGACTTCCTAGTATTGAGTACCTGGAAAATTAGGTATAACTCTTTTTTCATAACTCTTCCAGTACCGTTAATAGCAAATATTTTCAAAACATCAGCCAAAAAAAAAAAAAAAAAAAAAGTTAAAAATTGTAAGATTTTTGTAAGTGTTACCTATTCCTCAGACTTCAGGGGTGCAATCACTTAACATTACAAATACATGTGTATATTTTAAATAGGATAATCTAGGATTCCGATACATTTTTTTCATGACAGCATTTGGGACCAGAAGTGAAAAATATTAAGTACTTTGAGACTCATACTACTAATAAAAACAGAATTGGCATCACAGTGTTTATGTTTCAGGAAATAACATAGGGTTGCTAAACTACTTTCCTTATTCCTGATTACTGGAAGGCCTGTTGCCGTTTTAGTAGTCCTTCCCAGTCTGAACATTTTTATAATGGAAATTAGATGCAGAAGTGCATATATTCCCTTGATTAGCTTCTACACCAGTGAGTCACTCAGAGGTAGCTGAAGAGGAACATGCTGCAACCCTGCGCTATTAGAACTGATGGCAATTTAGAAGGATGACTATCTTCCCAAACCCTATATATTCTGAACGTCCAAGATGTTCATTTAAGCATAACTCATTAACTGAAAGTTGTACTTTAGACACAAGATCATATTCTCGTGTCCTGGACCTATGTTACGTTTCAACAAGGGCAATATGAAAGGTGACATAGTGGTGACGGTCCACCTTTACAGGTAGGGGTATGCAGTGATTTGTTCCTGGCCAGTAGCTAAGCCCCCACCCAGTCACTTGCTCATTACCCCTGGCGAGATGGGAGACAGAATCAGAAGGGCAAAAGCAAGAGAAACTCATAGTTTGAGATACAGTTTAATACATGAAAGGAAAACAAAGCAAAAAAACCCCACCCAAATGATGCCAAGACAATCACCCACCACCTCACGGCACCAGACTAGTGCCCTGCCAGTGTCTGAGCAGCAGCTACTTTGAAAAGAGTCCTCCTCCCCATTTTTTTGGCTGAGCATGACATCATACGGTATGGGATATCTCTTTGGCCAGTTGGGGTCAACTGTGTGGCTGTGTCCCCTCCCAGCCTCTTGCCCAGCCCCAGCCTACTCACTGGGAGGGCAGAGTAGGAAACGGAGAAGGTCCTGAGGCTGTGCAAGCACCCTTCAGCAAGAGCTAAAACATCGGCGCGTTACCGCTCTTTCAGTCACAAATTTAAAACACGGTACCACCCAGCAGACCCAGTACAGAATACAAGCAAAGGTTTCCCATCGCAGACGCCTAACGGACACACACTGCCTGGCCCAGTAAGAGGACTCCCAGTGCTGATTTAAGTGCTAGACGTACTCAGCCATAACTGGGGGATAAAGAACCTCGCAGACTACAGTTCGTAACTTGACATGTCCAAAAGAGGTTGTAAAAGTTACCAGAGAAATAGTTGTTTCTTGATGCTTATTTAGATCACAGAATCCTTTTTTTGGCATAAGCAGCCAGCTCTCCACAGTCTTTTAAAAACAAGAGGAGGGCAGTGTGGTTGTGGTATCCATCTTTAGAATCATGGTCTGTGTATCACAGCACTGGAGAGGAATTAGACCCTCCTTGGTCTGGGAATGGGAGGAAGAGGAGAACTGAGTAGTATTAAGCCAACGTTGCCAAGTCAGTGGGGATGAGAAATACAAACAAGGCAGAGAAAAGGCACCTGAATTATATCAGCAGTTAAGGCTGATTTTACAAGTTGTTCTCATGGAGTCAGGCACTTCAATTCCATCTTAACAGCAGTACAGAAGTTCTGGTCTAGAAGACTTTGGTGGCTCTGCCCTATGGCTGTATGAGGATTGGCCACCCCTTCTGTGATACAAAAAATAATATATATATACACATATATATAATCCTTCCTTACCTAATGTCGTGTTACAGGGAGAAACAATATGAGGTTTTGCAGTACCGAAAGGCTTACAAGGGAAGTACAAGCAAAACGTAACTGAAGGGATACACACACAAAAAGATGTAAGAGATACTGTAGATGGAAGGTTAAAAAAGGAAGCTGAGGAAAGGAGAAAGGAGCAGTCAGCAAGTTTTCAGAAAGTTCAGTTCAATGCAGGAACAAACTGTGCTTAATAACCATATGTCTGTCTCAGTATATACTTTGTTTTATTCACTACCTGCCCCTACGGGTCCATTATTCCGGTAAACTGCAGATATTTTGTAACAGCATAAGCATCATATAAATTGATTCTGTGTAATCAAACTTGCCAAGACTTTTTCACTGTTTGTGTGTACTACAACTCATTTACAGAACAAACATCACTGAAGATGGCAGGGCCTGAATATTACTGGAGGGGATAATCAATGTGGCCCAAAACAAACAATGAAAACCAAAATTGATGCAGAGTGTATTATGTTAGCTTTATAAAACTGGAAATAACCATAATCAAGATGAAAACGAAACTGCTTATAAACTCGATTATTTACTTTTTGGGACTAGTCTTCTAACTCTGTGATACGTAGCCATTGTCCTGTTTGAAGACAAGAGCCCTGTGCAGGCTTATCCTGGAGAACTATGCTTGATCCATTGTCCAATGCATCGGAGTTTAGTTTATTTGGTCTACCAAGAATGAGATGGCACAATCACTGAAAAAAAAGAGCAAATAAATATTTGTAACAAATACAGGAAGAAGAGGAACTGCTTATGCTAAAGAATAATAAAGATGATGGCAGAAAAAACAGATTATTATAAACCATGAGAGGAGTATATTTCTTCTGGAAATTAGTGTACACCAGTAACCATTAGCAAAATCACATTTGAAGCACATCGATGAGAGTTAAAGTACACTATTTTTAAGATGACATCAATAATTGCATGAGAACATTTATATAATACATCGCCTGTAATTGTAAGCAACAGAATTTGATGACTAGTCTGCTATTACATTTCGATGTTCATAAACTAACTAATGCCTTAGTTAAAAATGTACCAAATCTTCTAGCAGTTAATTCTCTTATTTTCCTTTCTTAATCTACTCCATTCTATGGAATTTGGATGCTCCTGAATACAGCTTCCCTTGTACTTCTGCTTACTAAAATGGTTTTCAAGACTATTTTACTCAGGAGTTATAAACAAGTAAAATCCTCAACCCTTAGTAAGTCATTAAAAAACACTGTTTTGGGGTTAATTTTTCCAGGAATTAACAAACTAGTCTCTGACAGACTGATTCACTGGTACCTAAAAATCAAAAGTCATTCTAATTTCTGAATAATTCTACCTTTAATTCACCATATAGTGTAGTAAAAAAACCCCAAAACTTGAAAATGACTAGTCTGAAGAGTTTTAATGAAGGAGAAAGCCCACATTTCTGTCCATTCCCCGTTCTGGTAATGCAGTATGTTCTGCTGTTTTCCACTCATACTGCAATCGAGAATAAAGCTTTTGGTCAAGATTATCAACGGAGGACACAGCACATCTCAGGAAGGGTTCTGAAATAGTTCAGCCTTCAGCACGGGTTACTGAAGAGCCGTGTTGCAACCGATACAGAGACCACAGTAGGCAAGGCAGGCTTAGTCTCAGTCCTTCATGTCCTACCTCTTCTCTAGCTAACGACCCCCTTGCGTCCTTCGATTTATTAGTCTTTTTGCTGGTCTTCCATCTCTAGTTGCAGAAAAAGGACTGTATATCCAGGTTACCCGGCAGGTTTACAGGCATTTTGTTGCTTCCTTTTTGGCTGTTGGTCCGTATGATTTTGACTTGCTGTTGAAACTCAGTTGGCAGTAAAAACAGTCTCCTCCTGAACTCACATCTCCATTTTGATCTCACCTTGTCACCCCCTTGTAGGGTACGCAAGGCAGGACCATCACAACAGGCTTTGGTCATACTTGCAGCATGGAAACTATACAATCTGGGACAATCATAAAATTCATGTGGGCAGTGATATCTATGTAAGAAAACCATGGTATTATGCTGTTGACACCAGTGATGGTGTGCTCATGGCTCCCCCATAACTCTTGAAACCTGGGTGCATTCTCCATTTGCTGCAAACTTTTCTGATCTGAAACAAAGGGGACTCAAATACAAAGAAACCCATGCTTCAAAACAAAAGGGGGGGAAATACAGAAGCTGAGTAGTACTTGTGCTGACACTTAATGGAGTGTATATAAACATACAGGCACATAAAAATGAGAAGTCTACTTGAGTTAGTTTTTCTATATGTGGATATCCTTAATTAATAATGTTAATCTTATTATTATGCAATAAAAAAAAAAAAAAAACCGCAAACAGTAGAGCACTCTGTTTGCTTTTTGGCTGTCTACCTAAGCCAATGATTGACTTAAAAAAAATAGACTACATTACAGAGGTCTGCATAATCTTTGCTCACACCCATAATGCTAGTACAGAAAAGAGGAGGGAAAGAATGGGAAAGGGGAAGCTATATAAAAGAGGATAATCTCAACAATCAAAGCACAAGGGAATTGCCTTTACTGCAACAACCAAAGAAAAGTGGAGAAACTGAATCCAAAAGCAATGTACTGTAGCCAGAGGTGTCAGAAGTAATATCATTTGACTCAAGCTTGACAATTTAGTGCAGTGGTAACTCTCTTCTAAACTTACTGCCTTTGTACATTTCTCAGTGCAATCCTATTCTTCTGTTCTATTATAGAAGCTGCATGTGCATCAGTATGTCTCTTTCTCTTTAGTTTCTTTTATGGTTATGACTACTGTGTAATGTATTTTTCTCAGTGTTCCCCCTGTAATGATCCCTGTCTGCCACCAAGTCCACAGTGTAAACGAGATGTGACATTACTGCAATGCAGCCATGTTTAAATTGAAATATCATGGGAAGGACAACACGCTTCAGCCCTCTGCTTTTACAGTACTGAAGAGTGATGTATGCAATAGTCATTGTTTACTACTTTCGTATGAAAACGATGAATGAGGGGATGGTATTTAATAAAAGCCTTTACAGCTGATAATCAGGTGACGAATCATAGTCATGGCCTTTGCAAAATACTTTAAAATAAAGCTGCATTTGTCATAAAGCAGATAAGGACATTTCTCCCTTGTTTGATAGGTAAATGTGATATCTACAAGCTTTTTCTGGTTCTGTTTTAACTTGCTATAGAGAGCAAAGGTTTATGTGAATTAAAAAAAAAAAGAAAAAAAGAGGAGTATTGAAACAACAACTGAAGAACAGCTACGAGATTGATCTTTCTCTGTATCATGAAAGGGAGAGAAAAACTGGCTGCAATAGTATAAGTAAGAATCCCAACAGTTTGTTAGGAGAAATTTCATATCAGAAACACTCCACATTCCAGACTGATGCAGATGGAGCACAGGGAGGCTAGAAAATCAAACATTAACATAGAATAAAAGTACGGGATGCTGCAGTAGAGTCTGCCACACCCACAGCTCTTGTAAGGTGGAGAACAAGGTTAGTAGTGGACTGCTGAGGAAACAGACAGCTGGAACTGATCTCCGGAGCAGTGTATTACAATAAACATATAGAAATAACCATTCCCCTGCTCAAATGATGTAATTCTGTACAGGGTGTAGGAGACAGAAGTCCTGATTTGAGGAGAAATGAGGAAAATGTGGTCCCATTCAGTCTGGAACACTAATATCTACTAGCAACAAACAACTGCATATTGAAGATAATTACCATTTTGGTGTTTGGTATCAGGTTGTGTACTCTTCCTTCAGCTCCGATTTCTAATATCCATCTTTTTCCCAAATTCCTTCCAAGTATTATTTCCATGGCTGTTTGATTTTGAAGTTGCTATTGACCTTTCATATCAAATCTTTGACTCTCCATGAAAAATCTCACAAGTATCATGAGAAATATGCGTCTAAGGTAAAAATTTTGGAAGCAATGAGCTCTGTGCCAACTCCCTTGAGTATTAACATAGCTTTGAAAAAACAACCAAAAAAGTTTGAGCAGGTCCTTTTGCCTTTCGCTGCTTAGTTTCAAGGAGAAGGAATTAAAGTTTTCTGTATCATATTAACTATGGCTTCACTCATGATATCTGGATATTCTTATGCTTTTAATAACAGTCTGCATTTGCAGAGATAAGTTAAGTCTTCCTCTCTTTAGGTTCTGAAACATTTACCTGATCCTGTTACATTTTCCTTTGGCACCAGTTCTTATATAGACTACTCTACTTTTTGGATTCCTATTGATGGTCTTATGTGGTAGATGAGGAAAGAGAACACATAAAAGAAATAATCAGGTTTAGTTATCATCTTCATTAACTTTTCTTGCAAATCTGCAATCTTCTTTTTTAAATCTTAACTGTCCAACTGCTCTGATTTCCTGAAACCTACCATGATTGTCAATAAACATTCTTAACTACCACTTCATTTATTGGTGCTCTTTCTTTTTCAAGGTTACCTAATATCTATGGGCTTCATTTCTTCAGGCAGAAGATTTAACAGTTGGACTTGATGATCTTAAAGGTCTTTCCCAACCTAAATGATTCTATGATTTCCAGAGGCTTTTAGCCATTTTATAAACACATTTATATATTTATACACACAGATTTATTCAGATATTTAAAGAGAAATTATTTTCTATTTAAACAATGAGACCACTTTCAGCAGAAATCAAACATAATTACATTCTCCACACTTTCCCCAAGAAAAACTCCTCCGTCCGCATCCTTACTATCAATTCTGTTATTGCAAGTTACCATAACAGAGACTACCAAGACCAACAAAATGCAAGAAACTCATTCCCCAACTGCTCCCAGGCAGAGCGAAATGCAGACCAAGCAGCTGCACGCAGTATTTGATTATGAAGGAGGGAGTTAGGATCACTGAATGCAAAGATTTCTCATCCTGAGTTTTCAGGCTGACTTGACCAGCCCAAGGGGTACTTCTGAAGTTGAAGGGGAGTTTAGATTCAGTCTGTTCTTGATTATTGTGCTCAGGCAGCTAACAAGGATTGTGAAGTTCGTGAAACAGGCACCGGTCTCTTGTGCACTGGACTAAAAGTGCCGATCATTGCTTTAGCCATATGATAATCCTTTTGACTAGACCTTTTATTAGGACAAGCAATTTGCTTGTTGTTGCTTTTGTTTGGAAGGCAGAACTATCAAATAAATTCATACTACTATATTTTGATAGCAAATAGGGGTAACTGAGACCGTGGTATGATAAGTTAAACAATTCCCAGTGTAAATATTTATTATAAACACTGATAAGAAATGTTATGGTATTATCATATGCTCATTGACCTCTCTCTATTCAAGCTGCTGTTGAAAACTTATCTGATATAAAAGAGGAAAATAATTCTGTAAGAAAACGGAACAATGAGGAAGTATTTTAATAAAATTGAGCTTTATCATCCAACTGCTTGGCCTACAGAAGGCACACTTCGGAGGAGATATAAATGGTATTGAGCTATCAACTCAAACTCCAATATCTACATAAGATTTATGTAAGAAGAGCATGAATCCTTCTCTGAGTTGACAGAGGTCTGTGGGACTTTGCAAAACCAGGAGAGAGCTGCCTAAACAGATGGTCCTACTGGATCACAGCTTAATTTTTAAGTAGTAAGTGTACATTCCAGTTCTATTACATCAACTATTTCAAAAATTATTGCAACAACAAATACGCACATTCAAGGGGTGTCACCTATTACGGTCTTAGAAGATTACATTGGAAAGCAAGAGTCTGCACAAACAAGCCCCTATGTATGTGCATCCCTGATAATCCCACTGACCCTGAGGGGTGTCAGAGTACAAAAAGCCTCTACATGAATAAACTTGCTGTATCATTGCTTCTAATATCACATATACTTTTACTTAAGCATGGTTTGCATCAGCCAGGACATTTACATGGTAAATGACATTTTATAAAAGTACCTTGAAGTTTCTTTCTCTTTGGCATCATTGTTGGTCTCTATGGAACCACCCCCAAAAAGTACATTTAACAGCATATAGGAATATCTGTGATATTAGAGCTATAGGGACCCTTTTTTTTTATTTAATTCTATTGTAACCTGCTACTGATACACATTTTTTTTTAATTCCTTTATTGTCCAGTGAGAAATGTAATCAGATTTTTATAATCAATAACATGAATGTTATTTTAATGACATCAGCATGGGGTCATGGATTTCATAGTGTGACTACATACTCTCTAGGTTTCTTAACTGAATGCGTCTAGAGAAGTGATTTCTCGAGTTTTTGCACTAACATACACAATTCCCTTTCTGCAGAATGATGCTGTATTTCTTTTCCTGCTTGTGTATAACCGCACACAAAATCCGAGCCCGAAAAATGAAATAGCAGTCTAAAAGGTTAAGGACCCTTTGATCAGGGTATTAAAGGCTCTGTTCACAGATGAACTGTTGTGCTTACAAAGTTTTATGTTAAAAGTTAATATGCTTAAGATAATCAATCTCAGCTGCACTAGACCTTCAGTAATTTTGTTTCTATCATCGAACAAGTCTTATGGGGTTGAATATAGTGGTAGTTCATAATGAAGCACTTCATATAGAAGCAGCTGTCTCCTCACCTGTTTCCCAGCCCATCTAGAGGCCTGGAGAAATTCTTCAATTTAGCAAGCAAACTTAAGTCATTATTAGAAATGACAGGGAAACCTGATGAAATTGTACTTTCAATTGGAAAACAAAATTGCAATCAGACCAACATGATTTCCTCATGGTCTGACCATGCTAATGCCAAGTCGAGACATGGGCAAATGTATTTAAAAGTCATAATGGAGTATTACCATGCAATCTCTTTTTACTGGCCCTTATTAATATAAAACTTCAATTTGCATGTAAATGCGGTCAACTTTCATATCATCAAAATACATGAGGCCTGGGAAAGTAATGAATTGAAGTTTGATGCGGCAATTACTGACGTTTATAAAGAATTTTAAAGAGGTCATTCTAGCCTTGGCTGAGAAAATGAGGAAATCAACAGGGAATATTGTCAATATAGCAACAGTGGGAGTTGGAGTCAGTCCCAGGTGTTAGAAGGCCAGATGATGATTAATAGAGAGGGAGTATGAAGCCTTTCACCCAGAAGGACTGGGCTGGACCTGAGGCTCAATAACAGAGATCTCATGAAAAGGTTCTTGCTGGGTTCCCACTTTAGCTGCCTCGAAATGTGTTCCAGAGGGAATAAAGTAGCAAGTGTTTATGAGAGAGAGCAGTGCTGAAGGTTTAATTGGGCTCCACATCCTTTCAGCTCCCTTCAGTAGTTGATATGCAGTTTAACCTTTTTTTCCCCACCTCAGATACTCCAGTGCCACTGGGATTTTAATAAGGCACTAACTTGATAGCTTGGAAAAACACTGACTTCGTTGCTAAATTGAGTTAAACTGCCTTATTGTGTCCTAATGACAATTTATAAATCTCTTGATACAAAGCAAACAAAAACCTAGAAAATATTTTCACCTTGCTTGAACATTTTTTAAAATCTAAAAAAATGATGGGTTTTTATCCCTTCTTTCCCTGTTTCACTGAAAAATTTCAGATGGAGGAGAAATTTAAATGAGTGAAAAAAAAACAATGCAGAAATGAAAACAGAGCTATACAGCTGTTATACTTCTTTAAAAGCAGATCCCACTTTTATAAGGCAAAAGCATTCCAAAGAGTGAACACAGCCCGATGGTATCTTGTGTGAGGGGATCAGAACAGGGAGGAACTGGTTTTTGGTAGATAATGCGGTAGAGATTGGAGTCTTGTCACCACATAACATCATGCATTTTGCTGTAATTGCTGGTAAAAGTCAGAAATGAATGAAACGTGTCCAAGAGGCTGACTTTCCAAACCAGCAGTTCCTATGTGCACCCAGAAAAGGTGTCAACAGTTACATAGAGAGTCCGAAACAGTGAAGGATCAGGCCCCAGGTTTCTCTTGCTGGCTCAGGCTGGCACACGTTGTACGTGGTGGTAGCCAACTGACTTCAGTATGCTGGGGCTTGGTTTTCCCATCTATAAATAGAAATCTATCATGTGTTTATCTTCACAGGATTGGGAATGAAGCTTAATTAATAAATGTTTATTAAGTGCTTTGGGATCTTAAAGTGGAAAGTAATAAATATGTTTCTAATTTCTTTGTGGATTTTTTTTATTACTGTTCTCATTAAAAGCAAGCCATATAGCTGGTAAACTGTTTCTTCTGCACAAATAAAATCAAGGTCACTGGTAAGGATCAAGGAAAAGTAAATAATGGAATAAAAATCAATTCATCTACAGAACAAGATTAATTTGTGTTTTCTTAATTTCTTCTACTCCTGTTTTCTCCTTTTGTTTTCAAAACCTAATTTTCAGTTACACTATTTAAAATAAATCTCCAGATTAGTTAAACATTTTAGGTTACATTAATTAAAGTAAGATAAGCAATTACATTAAAGGTGCCTTGGATGCTACAATATTTTAGAGAGAGAGAATAAGCTTCAATGAAGTTTAAGAAGAAGTAAGCAAAGAATCTGAGCACCACTTTGAAATGTTATTATAAGAAGTATTTTTTATTGTCACTTCCAATTTTCATAAGAATGCTTTTTCAGCTCTGTAGCTCAAGTAAACATTTGAAAATGTTCACTGACAAACTGAAATTCTCAGAGCAGAGCATCTCTTTCCCTATTACTTTACCAGGCTTATAGACAGGCCATTCTCCCAAGGGATGGCATGGTAAATCAATGTTTATATTTCTATAACCCTTGAGACTCCTTGCCCTAAACATTTGTAACTCTCAGTAATCTGGATGGTGAGTGATAAAGGGACTGCCTTTATTACAAAAGGAAGGTTGAAAACATTAAAGAGGCAACATTTATGGACTGCTACACTATTCTGGTTTCCTAATCACTTTCCTGGTGTATTTACAGGATCCGGTACGTGTTTGGGGAAAGGTATAATTTTTCAGTAGGCCTGAGAACAAGAGTGAATACTGAAAAGAAATGGCAAGAATGTAGGGAAGGTATTAGATCTATTCTAAGCTTTACACAAACTTTAGGAATAAGGATTTATTTTACTATTCTATGAATGAAGGGTATCTTTATGTATGTAAAAGAATGATCAATCATTATTAATGTAGTTGAGCCTGCATTATCTGGTATTTTCTTCAACGTTTGACACCATAAACAGTTGAGAACACTTATACTTGGTGAACAAAGCAAGAAAAGTTTTTATAAGGACAACAGTTTTATGATCCTACAATGTAATTCTTGAAAAGCAAGTAGATAAGATAAAAAAAAATCATACGTACCAAAAGTCTGAATTACCAACTCATATTAGATGGATAATAAACTAGACTTGTGGACAAAGCAAGTTCGGAAAACCCTGGAAAACATTTTTGTTTCTTTACCCGGCAAAATATTTCTGTAATATAATACAAATTAGGGAAAAAGATAAACTATGTTGTACATATAAATATATTTTTGAGAATTAAGTAATAGTAGCACAAGGAAAAAAAATTCAGATAGTAAAATGCTGCATTTGAGGAACATTTCATGCAAAGGGCAGAACACAAGTTCCACAGATAACGAGAGTCCCAAAATCTGTATCTGTAGAATTTGGGAAATACCACCTAGGGACGTTTGGAATCAAGCACTGAGGAAAGCACTGAGGAAGCAGTGACATTTTGACACAAGTGCTGATTCCACTTCAGAGGAAAAATGACATTAAGTCCGTAGGACTAGACTAGCACGGAGTCCTCGGCACTGTTTAACTCTACAAAGCTGCTCTTAATGATCCTCACCGAATGCTAAACTGTGCCCCATCAGAGATACCTGGAGTGTTATAGCCTTGGCATGAAAACGCTCCATGTCACGGTTCCCGTTTCCCAACACGACCCCACAACTGGTGACCCCTGCCACCAGTTCTGGGCGAGCGTATCCTTATTTCTAGTTGTAAGTGGGTCACTGAGCACCAGAAACGTAAGAGCCTTGGAGCCATAAAGAGCCAGGAGGAAACCCAGTGGGAAGAAACTCCAGTGGGAAGAAGCAGGCAGAGAGTTCTAGTCATTATTGATCAGATTATTTATTCATTCATGTTATACAGTCAATAGACAGGAACAGAACTAAATCCAGTTAACAGGGACGAGAAACTTAACTATGAGCTTCCTCACTACCCTGACCTTTATAAAGGATGCCAATATAATCTGCCTGACTAAAGCATGATTTGGTTATGACTAACCTTCCTGGCTTATTAAGGATCTTGGGAAGAATTGAGGACTGCCTATTCCCTCTCCATTCATCTTTAAATCACAAGAGAGCTGAGGTGCCTGAACATCTGCCTATCTGTTCAGACTGCAGTGCATCTCAGAAGACAAAGAAAATACCTCCAGAACATAAAAAAGAACAGTGGAATGATCACAAGATGAAGGAAAGCGCAATTATTTTTCAGGCCACCAGCAGGTGATATGGCTGTCCTGGATCATATGCAGCTTATCTTGATCAGTCATCCTAAGTGCAATCACAGGAAAAAAAAGCTGAAAGGCACTGGAAGGAGAAATTTTGTTACACACAAGGAAAGACAAAATTTGTATAGAGGAAGGATGACTAGACAAGACTGGTCCCAGGCAAATTTCTGAACCTAAACCATATTTTACCCTCTCCCTTTAAAAATGGCGTAATTATTTCATCGCTAATTCCCACAATACTTTAAAAATGGCGTAATTATTTCATCGCTAATTCCCACAATACTGCTTTTCCTCTCCATAACATTCCCTTACAAAGCAGGTAAACACACAAACACAGGAAATTTCCTTGGGATTCTATTGCACACTGATATGCTGCTTCTCAGACCAATCATTCACACAAATTATCACCTAAACTCACTGCAAACAGAACTTCTCACCCAGGCTCTCTTTAGAAAATCTTCCTTCCCAGTTCTCCTCCTCTTCTCTCCTCTACTCCACTAAGTTCTACTCCTTCAGACCACCTACCTAACTTGCTTTCAAGCTCCTTTGCTCTTCCACTTCACTTCATGCATCTTTTACTCTGACCCTGCTCTCCACCACTCTACACATGCATTTTTCTTACTCTGTAGCTATTTCCTTATTTCTTTCTATTACATACATACCACATACCGTGAGGCTCTTCTCACCCCTTTTTCTTCCAAATCAGGCTGCTTTCCCAGTCTAGCTTCTCTTCTTTGCCCACCACCCCTTCTTTCTGCCTCAGTAGTTCTCTCTACCTATTCCTTTCCTTCTTACCTTACCTTTCTCCCACTTCTCCCTATCTTTTACTGCCTCCAAATTCTTCCAGCTCAATTACTGAAGCATCTGATCTCAAGGCTTGATTTCAGGACCCATGATATATGACACATGATGCGCAGAAGCAGTCCTTGCTGTCTCACCACTTATTCTTTTCCCAAAATATATGTATGCACTTTAAGATAAGTTAGATTTTTAAAGAGAATCATTTATGCTTTGCTACTGTAGAGTAAGATAACAAAGTTATTAAAGAGATAAGACTGTCAATGTCCTTTCAAGACCCTAAATGCATATGGCACAGTATGTTTTCTTCAGCCGTGGTGAATGGAAGATGCTTGGAGAAGAGTCAAAGAACAGAGCAAGGATACAATAGTACTTTCTTCTCTATCTTCTAATGGGAGGACTATTCCAATGTTGACCTCACATTGGGTTCATTGGCTGAAGAATTCTGCCTTAGCAGGTTTATAAACTGACCTTTGACTCTGTAGAGTTCCTCTCTCTGTGATGTTACAGGAGTCTTGCTTCAGGAATTAATAGTAAGAGAAGCATCAGGTTTGCTCCCAGCTGAGTGGGAGAAGCTAATTAAGACCTGGAAGGGCAGGTAACTCTGCATCAATACACAGGTTCAGCTGGTTATCAGTAACTGGGAACAGGCATCTGGGTGATGCCACAGCAGGTTTTGTTATGCCTTTGATATACCTAAAGGTCACAATTTTCTCTGTTCTTAACACCTCTTAAGCTTCAGTTAGTAGGTGAGCTGACCTCGGAGCTCTGCTTCTCCGAGGCTCAGGTGCTGGAGCTTTTGTTTGCCGCATTCAGTTCAGTGGCACTGTGCAGCCAACAGTGTTTCAGGTGAGATTTGTTGCTCTTTACTCAGCTTTCTCATCACTGATGAGGGTTACAATGCATTTAGATCTTTGGAGCTTCCTAAATGTTGAGCTGCACTAGTTACTCTTTTCAATGGCTTTATGAAGTGCCCTTCAAGTCTAATAGGCTCTGGAATAGCAGAGATTTTCTACAGTTCTGATCTAAAGATCAGCCTAAATGATAGTTTTTCAGTGTAATAAGAAATTTTCCCATGTCACTTTTGTACAAAAGCTGATTGTTTCATTAAAAACCTGTACCACCAAGTCCTTTTTTTTTTTTTTTTTTTTCCTGTTGTATATTGACCACAAACACAAGTGAATGCTTCTCCTGTTTGGTGAAAAAGCTCAGCCATTTTCCTCCAGAAGATTCCAGGCAGACCCTTATACAAAAAGTAAGACCACAAAATATTTTCAGATTTCATAACTATTGTAAACTGAGCATTCTTTGGATATGGACAAATATGATATTGTATATCTTAGAAATTTGTCAGCTAGTTTATGCAAGATGCATTCCTCTCTCCTTCTCTCCCACTTTTTCTATGCCTATTAGTTGTAATGGATGAGGGACCCAGTTTAAGAGATGTTATATGTTGATGTAATGGAAATACAGTTACAGCAAGGATATGTGATATAACTAAGCTGAATAGGTGATATACATAAACTACATGATTACAGCATAAATATATTCTAGCAAAAGAATGGTTTCTGTCCCAAAGACCTTACAGCATAAATAGAAGAAAAGGACAGTATTAAAACCCAAACAGATTGAATGCAAAGTAGCACTAGCCGTAGCTAGCAGTATGAAAACCAGTAATGACAGCACCTCAGCTTTCTCAGCACTGAAGTACATAGGTTCATAGGTAGCACAAGTGAGGAGAGAGATGAAGAACAATGATCTCTTTCCTTTTTTTTTTTTTTTTTTTGCCTGAAATGCATAGATTTAGTCTATCAGGCCAAAGAAAGAATAAATACCCATTTTTTGAAAGTGTTGTAACACCCCTCACCAGTTATATGATTATTTTTTTCCTAACATCCTTCTACGTGTAATTGTTTGGTCTAATTCCACTTTTATTTGTGGGACTTACTCTGACTACAGAAATATTCAGACATGTTCTCTCTTTTCTCAGTCTTAACTAGTAGCTCTGTCTCTCTAGAAGCAGAATATAGATTTGCTTCTAACTGGCATGATAATCTCATTGCCATTACTATGTCATGGTTTATCAAGCTGTTAATTTGTTAACCACTGATCATGATCACATACATTTTGAACTACTATGGAAATTTACATCTTTGCATTTCATTTTGGCTTGAAACTGGCCGTTAACAGTTTAGTCTCCTTCCTTGACTGCCTCTGAATGAGGAAGATTGTGTTAATTGTGCATTTTTCACTGATTTCAGAAGAAAGAATGAAACACGATCATCATCTGTGACAGTTTAAGTCTGACTTCAACATTAATGATATTTGGATTAATCTCCCATGGTTAATGTGGGCAAGAAGCTAACCACAAAATGTTTGTATTCTTCAACATTTTTTACTTCCTTTGCGTGGCATAATTTTGTACACGACACCCTGCCTTTTCTGTATTTATTGTTTTTGGCCTAACAGGATGCGTATGGTCGCTAGTGAACACAAAACTCAGTTTCTCAATCCAACCCAAAGAGATCCATGGGAATTCTTTAATAAGAAAAATTGTCCTGGCAGCTTCCTTCTACAGAGGGAAAAAGGGGAAATGGTACTTTCCATGAGTGGGACTGCCAATCTAGTCTACAGTGAGTTTCAGAACTGTCTTCCAAATTTTTGATAGCTCTGCTGAGATCTTGTAACTTGAAATGATCAGCTAGAGAATCTTATCCCTCACCCCAGTGCAAGATACTATTAAAGTTCTTCAGACAGCAACTACTATTTCTAAAAGACAGGAGAAGTAAGGATAATGGAAGGACATGTATGATAGTAATGCAGTTATCAGGCTGATGATGAAGATAATTTTGTAGTTGTTCTTCCAATTGGCATTGATCTTATGCCATGCTGGGGTAGAACAAAAAAACCCAACCAAACAGGACACAGCAACGCTCCCCTCTGCCTAAAAAAAACAAAACAAAAAAAACAAAAAAACAAAAAAAAAACCACCAAAACAAAACAAACAAACAAAAAAAAAACTAAACTGAAACAAACCGCTTCTGGCTGCTAAAATTTTCATTGACAAACCTATAATATGCATTCTGACTGACTCTTCAGTTTCTACAGGGAATGTGATCTGCACCCACAATAACAAACAAAAATATGCAAAGCCCCTGAGTTTTCCTACAGATTTTTTTTTTTGTTATGTTGCCATCAGAAATTACAACAGATTTTCAGATACGTAAAAGATCCATTAAACAACTTTTACAAAATGTTGATGGTTTCTATATATGGATTCTAATTCTTAGATTTATTTTTTTTTTAGAACCTTAAAAATAAGTAATCAGTGTTCAGCCTTGTAAGATAAAGCAAACTTCTTTATAAAGAGCACAACTTTATAAGTCCGGTGAACAGTGAGGGTACTGTTCATAAATTACTGTTTATAAATACCAACGTTTTGAAAGCTAATTTTTCTTATCAAAAGCTATAATGAAGTCAGTCAAGTTCTTCCAACTAGTGGACTCAGGCTTTGAATGAAGGTCTAAGTATATATAGTCTGCCCGCTGCGACGGAGTTTCTCGGCACCCGGTTTTCTGCTTGTATGCGCTATGTAAGGTTTTGTTTGAAGGAATGTGGATGTGCAGAAAGGAGGAAGATGATAAGAGGGAAGGATGACTGCTTCCTCCGTCCTGGTTGCTTTATGCTACATTAGGGAAATCCCCAAAAAAGGCGAGAGCTGGGAGTGTGAATCTGGGAGAAGTTCTAGGCAGGCAGGATGGGGACGGCAGAGACAAAGCAAGCAAGAAACCTGAAGCTCGTGAACATGCTGGGGGACTCTGAAAGGAGCAGGGTCCCTGCTTGCAACAGGAGACAGACCATAGCCAACGGTGAGACCTGAGGGATGACAGAAAATTATCAGACTTTTCCTGTTGCGCCATGAGGTTCTGTGGGATCAGTGAGAGGCTGGGAATCCGAGAGGAGCTGCTGGACTAGAAATAAGAAGGCAACATGAGAGCGAGCACTGTAGGTGAGGGAATATTTGCTTTCAATCATTTTGTTTACTCCCTTACCCTGAGAGGCTGAAATTACTTTATTGTGATTCTGCATTCTGGTCAACGTGAAGCCAGCAGGAGCTGCTACCCTATTAGATACTAACATTTCAAAGACAACGCTGTAAGGATAACGAGAGTGAACCAAGTATGTATGTAGCCCTTCAACACAGTTTTCCTGACTCTTTGTGTAGCACTTCTGGTTTTGCTGGTACGATTCACAGTCACGTGCTGTCACTAGAATATTCTGTAACACAACAAAAGTTGAAAACTTGATAATGCTGATAAGTGAAACACGTATTAGTTGAGATTTGTATTGAACTCCATATAAAAATAAATAAGACAAGGAATTCTGTACTGATTGCATTATTCCTTTTCATATTTAATTCAACAAACCCACTCTGTTTTAGAATCCACTTCTTACAGATATGTCAATGTCTTCAGAATTCAGAACTACTTTGTAATATAAACCAGAAAGTGTTGCTATAGAATTGAAGTAGTGTGCTGCCAAGTAGTGATGCCTTTGTGGATAAAATAGTTTTATTTTAATTTTTGTGCCAACAAAAAAGACATCAAAATTATAAAAGTAACTTTACTATAATATTAATGAATTCTACTGAATTTCACATTTTCATTACGATTTTTCTGAGGATAAAATCTACTTTTTAGTTCTGCAAATATTTTTCATGTTTGGTATGTTTGTCACAACCATATCATCTCCAACACTGGAATAAGAGCCTGTATTTCATAGCATAATATTTTACTTTTCATTCATGTGTCAACTTCAGTTGCATCCATTTTCCCCATTTTTTCTTTCTCTTGCTTTACTGAAACTTAGTTTCATTGTATTATTTTCTTTTCCTGACCCTTTCTTCTTTTTTTCTACAATCCTTTTTTAATCTTTCCCTCCTTTCTTCTACTAATTCCTGTATTTCCTAATCTTGTCCCACTTTCTCACCCTTTTGAATCAGGGAAAGAGGTTTGCTAGCCAGAGCAATTCTCTGTGGAAACAACAGATAAGTGAAAGAACAAAGGGTATTTATGCGAAGGGGTTTTCTTTTGCATGATGTTTAACCCTTCAAAGATCCGTGAGGCTGATGTCCACACAGTTAAGAGGAAAAAACTTTGATCGTCCAGAAACTTGGCAAGCTGGTGGGATGCAGCTCCAAATCTTGTTTCAGAGAAAGATATGGAAAAGAATTCAGGATAATTGATAACTGTAATTATAAACATTTTTTTACAATATTTTTACACTGAGACCCTGACACTGTATAAAATATTTTTACATTGAGAACCGTGCTCTTTACACTTGCTTCTACTGGCATGGCACATTTAGGTTGTGACTATTTTCTGTAATGTAATGAAAATGCTCATAAAGGCACCAGTTAAATCATCATCAAGAGGGGCAAAATGATAAAGAAAGAAAAAGTTGCCATCTAACTCTCTGTGAGTTAACTAGACTCTATATTGCTAAAGTTTAGTTACTATTGCTATATATAAAACTGTCACTTTGATTAACATTACCTGTAATGCTTTGCAATGTCATTCTGCCTAGAGACAAATATATATGAGTTTATAAACAGGTAATTCTGTTTTGTTATGATTTAGTTTTTGTTTGTAAGAAACTCACCTTCTTGCAACACTGATGACATCAAGAGGAATTATTGTAGAATTCAAAGGCACTGCATCCGTGTTGACAGTTTCAGCAGTGTATGTCGTTTAATTTTTAATTTGATGAGCTATATGTGTGGCTAATGTAGTTTGCATTTAAAGTCCTTGGCACTCATCTATTGTACTGAAAATACGGAATCAAACTTCGGTTTCAAAACAGAAAAATAAACACAAGCTTGAAATGTTAATTAGAGAATTTATAGATAATCTAATCCAAATTGGAAATACTATAGAATAGTTGCAGTTATTTTTAGATCTCCCACTGTAATAAACATGACTGGTTGACACCAAACCAAGCAGTGATCAGAATTATTCTCTCTTCTAACAATGGAGTGCAAATTATAATAATATTAATTTTACGTGAGTATAAAAATGTGTTTGCAGTTTGAGCGTAGAAAATAAAAAAATATTATCAGACCTCAAAAGAAAACTTTGTGAATGGTTTTCAAACAATATGAACCCAAATTCCAACCTAGATTCACAAATATTCTGCTGCTCACAAAGTTTGGAAACACATGCCTCCGTTCTGAGGCAAGCTTTGGAAATTCCAAGGAGAGATTCAAGGAATCAGAGAAAATTCCCAGTTTTGGGATGGTTCCAGTAACATGTAAGAAAGATTACTTGTAACTGAGGGAGTTTTTAAGATTCCTGAGATGCAAATTAGATGAGGTCAAATATTGGACACATTCAGAGGGGTCACAACTTTCTTTAGTGTGAAGAGCTCTGTTTCTGTTGCATTTTACAAACTCTAGCTGACTTTATATAATGTCAGTAATTTAACATGCCATAAACAATATACGATGCCACAACAGCCCACTTAAGGCTGACTCCACCACTTTTATTTAGGTCTCCTCTTCCTCTTGAAGCAGAGGGGAGAGAACACATTGGCCATGTTTCTTTCTTTCATTTGTGCACATAAGTTTATGTTATTGTGTGGCTGGAAATGTGCACAAGGCACCAGATCAGGAGTCAAGGTGCAACACGTTTTATCCAGAGCAAAAGTTAAATGCTCCTACTATCGTCTACAATAAAACACCTTTGTTCTCCTCATTCACTTAGACTACTGAGATTTAATTTTAAAAAAATGTAATCGCAGCCAGCCTGCAGGAAAAAACATATTGCTCCGATCACTATGCAAACCGTTATTTAGAAGCCAGCAGAGACACTGACAGAGAAACTTTTGATTCCTTGGCCACCCTGAAGGAGTGATCTTGACACTTATAGAAGAAGCAGGCCTCAGAACTGATGGTCCAGCAACAAAAAGTATGTGAAAATATTTACAAGAGCAGTTCCTCCAGTAGTCACACAACAAAAGAAACACAAGGTCTACCAAAGCTATAGTAGGATCATCACTTTATCTGAAAATGTTCAAATCGCTGTGTTGGCTATTCTGACTCACAACATCATGCTCTCATTTAATACTGGAGGTTTTCTGAGAGGAGACCAACGCGCATAGCCCGCAAAGAAAGAGCAACAACAAGCAAGTGACTCTGAAGAAGCAAGTCTATGGTGGAGACAGCTTTCAGATCTTGTTCCAAGCTGATACTCTTGCCTAGAGGCAAATATTTAGCTCAGGATAGGCCTGGGTCTTTCGGGAATGGACTTTGGAGATATTACAAAGACCTCAGAGTGAACAGTTGTATCCATCAACCTTGGACGTTTTCTGGCTGTTTTCCAAGTGCCGTGATCCTTGAATCTCTTTGTGAACAGGAAAAGAATGTAACAACTTTGCTACTGTTCTAAGCAGTGATAATTAAAAACCTTTCTTATTTTTTTTTTTAATTTCACAGTACTTGTGGAAAAGGAGATCAACCCAGCTGGTTAAATGTAAAGACTTACGCTTAGTCTCAAGTTTATGATTGGTCCTGTGAAAAATATGGTGAGATTTGCTCAAAAGCTGAAAGGATGGCGTTCCTTAATCAAAGCAAGTGTGAAACAACAGTAGGGCAGTGCTTTTCTGTGGCTGAGATTCAAGCTTTCTTGAAAGCAACCATAAGTGTGACAAGAATGGTCATTTTTCCTTTCACTTGTGTTCTCGACATTTGGTTTTATGAGAACTGCATGTCTCAAGTAGGTTATGCACAGCATTATGCAAGAAGTAGCTGCTCTAAAAGCTTGCTTACACCTGGAGTAGGTTACTTTTTCACAACAGCAATCTTTATTATTTTCTGATGAAACAGCTAAGCCTAATACTATGCTTTGTTACTCCTGGAAAGCTGTTACTGTCAGTATTTTGAGGCAAGTGGACAAAAAATATCTTATGAAGTACATGAACAGCTTAAGCTTTTTGACAGTATCATGCTTTCATAAAGTGATAGTTTTTACCTTGCAGGGACTCCAGAAAGTATTGTTGAAAAAAATTTATTGGATCTCAGACCACTAATTAGCTGTTGAGAACCGACAGCTATATTATTAGTGGGGAGTATATCCCTGTAATTTCTTGGGTTGGTTTCCTCTTTGCACTCCTCCTAAGTCTGACCTAAGAGACTGCCATGGTCGGAAGCACTGATGTGTTTGTAGTAGCCACTCTTTTTTATTTCCTAGTCACAGAGTAAATGGTTTGGATCAGATGTATGGCATAAGATGTGCAATTCATCCACCCAACCCCAGACACATCTAAGCAACCCAATCTGTTTGTACTTACAGTTAAGTGGGTTTTATGACTTTTAGAGCCCAATTTAACTGGACAAAGACGTGGAAGGCAGAGACACCACTGGAAATATAATTCTTATTTGAAGTATTATCTTGAAATAAAACTTTCTGAAAGTTATAGCTAAGAAGATAAGTGCAGGGTTCATTCTGAAATAAAGTGCCCAGTGTGAAACTAGTGACAGCTGAACTATACACAGAAAATGCATGCCAACAGAAGAAAATAATACATAATATAGAAAGAGTATCTGGATTATTACATTTAACTTAAAAATTATTTTGCTTATATTTTTGTTGATTTTGTATCAGAGGTCAGTTCATCTGAGTTTACTTAAAAATCTCACTTTAAAAGTTACTTATTTCTCTCTGTTTTTTATGAAAAGAGACTCAAGTGACAAGTTCAGACACAGGTATCTAATTTTTAGTTGCCCAACTAAGGGCAGATGGATTTCATCAATATTATCTTAAAAAGAGAAAATGCCCTCATTTTTTAACAATATACAGAATAAGATCAAGTAGCTAGAAAAAAAAAAAAAAAATTGCTGTTGAATCCTTAAAAAGAAAGGAAGATATTTAGAATGAAAGGGAAAATAATTTTGCATTAGCCTAAGAAGTAGGTTATTTAAATGATATTTAGAGTTGTGTGAATGTTACAGGGGTTAGAATTTTAAGATAATCTTAAAAATATACATTGATATTTCTGGTGTGCATAGGAGACATTGTACGAACAAGACTTATCATACGAGAAATTCTGAAACTTGTATTCAGAAGCTGACAAAGAACTGTTGAATCATGGACTTGCTCCAGCCCATCACATCATAATGATGTCCCACATCTTCCACTACACTCGAGTTCCAAACCATAGAACTCAAATGCTAGAAAAGCAATAAAGGTTTATAACTCTTAAAGGAGTAACCTGTGACTCTCCTACTAGCCTCTTACATTAGCCCTGGGCTCAAGATACTCTTCAACAGGCAACCTTCAAAAAATAGTTCAGATCAACACTCTGAACTTCTAATATTTTATCTTTTCTTGCTATTATTTTTACTTTTTACACAAAAAATAGTGGCATCCAATGGCATATGCCAAAGTGAGTGTCTACATTTTTCTATTGAGCTAAAGAATTATTTTGTGCAGTTTTTGTTTATTTTGAGTCATATTCTATAGCTGCACAATGATACTTTCGGATCCACAAATCAAAATAAAATTTAATGAATTTGGGGTTTTTTAAGAGTTTTGGGGGATTGGAGAGGCATTCTGTGTGACTGAAAATAACATTTGAGTTTTATAGTTGAAGAATAAAAATGGATGTTTCCTGGAGAAGCTAGTGGTGCAGAGGCAAAAAATAATGAAAATAAATACTGTCATTATGTTTATTTAAATTCCTCATCTCATCTAAATAGCACAGGAAAACAAAATGTTGAAAAAATACCAGTCTTTACAAATTAGGCAAATACTCAAGAAAACTTATTCACCCACCTACTGAAGTTCAAAACCCAAAGAGTTCAAAATGCCTGAGAGAAAGGAAAACATTCTTCAATTTAGCTAAAAGACAAGAAATAAGAATCTGATTTCATCCATTGTAAATGGAACTATGCAAGTTTTGCCTCAGGTAAGAATCTTCTTTCAAGGCAGCTGTTTTCCAAATAAATGTTCATGGGTGATTTAGGGTAGAGAATAAGGATTTCAACTACCCCCTAAGATGATAGCACTGGATCAATAGGATTTGCTAGTCTAAGGTATTGTATCTGAGAAAGGTGAATATCATTTAAAATATTTTTTGTCTGTCTCTTAGGATTCATGCCTTGGTAGTTAAATGTGCCACTAGAGCTGGAAAATATGTGATGTCTTTTTCTTGGGAAATTATAGTCCCTCAAGTAGAAAACAAATTTTACCCTCCACAGTACTGTGTCTTTTTATTGTTTAGCCAATTAAATAATATAATGTTTTAATATAACTCTTGTGAATTTTCAGATTTCACCAGTGACATTCCTGTTATCCCATGAGTCCTCAAAGGTAACCAGAGGAAAATTATTCTTAATTTGAGAACAGAAAAAAAATATGTTGTTTAATGAAGTTTTCAAACTTCATATTTTATTCATATTTACTTCATACCCACAAATCATTTTGATGTAGAATCACTGAAATACTTCATGAATTAATTCCCTGGTTTTCAATACATTTCATAATAGATAATCTCACTTTTACACTAAATTCTTAGAATTGTAAATCAGCAAAGCCAATACACAGTGCAGTACAGTAAATAACAACAATCAAAGCAAAATAAAAAAAAAACCCTAAAAATAAAAATGCATTCTAGTGATTGATACTGTATTTTTTCTCAACAGACGCCTCAGGCACTTTCAATTATACCCCACTCCCCTAGCTTTTCAGCTCCCATATGTCAAGAATACAAATGGGTGAGAGGCAAAATTCTCCCACCTCAGGTAGGGGAGCTAAGTGGAGTATTTCATATATTCTGTATTCTCAGAAAATCTCTGAACTACTGGCAAAGTTCCACAGTCAGAAAGTGGTAGTACCATCTCCTCGAACTTCCGTGTGAAGGACAAGAGGACTGGAAGAGAGTGATTTTGATCTCACAGCTCTATCCTGCATTTCAGGCTCTACACGGGTAACGTCCTTTCCCCTATGCTACAAACCCTCTTGCCATCCGCTTGTGTGAAGGTCACGGTTTGCCCAAAGGAAGGAATTTTTTTTACTTTTTCCTGACATCCACAAGAGCCAGCCCTTTCAAGAACAAACTCTGCTGCATAAAGGAGTGGAGAAACGCCTGCTGATAGCCACAGAGGAAAGCCACCGAGCTCCTAGAGAACGACGTGGGTAGCTTTCTGCAGCATGTGGTCCTGTAAGAAGAGCACACTGAAGATGCCTCACTTCAAATTGAAAACCTACCAAGAAGGGGAGAGGACCTGGGAGAAAAGAGATGATGCCAGAAGTCTTCATGGGACGGTGATCACGGTCTGTCACACTAAACGCACTTCTTATCCCTCTGTACCATCAGTCCTTCACCACTTGAGTGAAATGCTCTATTAAATTAAAAAATGAACATGAGAATAAAATAAGACAAATCAATTTATTCCCTTGACACTGTGACAGAAATTTTGTAAACTCCAGATATAACTACATTTGAACTCCCAGCAGTAATTTCATATTTCAAATGCTGAAGCTGTCCCGTCAGCAGCAGTTAACTTCCCATGATTAACATCCTTTAACGGATTAGGGAAAAAACCCCAAACCCTTAAGTTTTTCAGAAGTCAAAGACACAGGCAATTAAAGATTGCCAAAATCTTTCACATTTTTTGTTGGGGAGTCCAAAATTAGATATTGTTAATCTTTTATTTATATACACGTATAAAACTATTCTATGCTATACAGGAAAGATGAGTGAAGATTTATTGGCAAAATGTTTCTGGTCTTCAATTACAGTCAGTCAGTCTGTGAACAACGAGATCATTAATAGGGATTTTTGCTTGCTTCCTGTTTTGATGAGCCAACAAGCATGCTCATTTAATTTCATTTCACTTCACTTCCATCATACTTAGGGGTAAGCTACATTCCCCCCTAGCATATTTTTTTACTGACTTCAACTTCATTATATCGGAGAAGTGGATGAAGCAAAGCCTGTCATTTCGCTGGCGCATCTGAAGTTATTTTAGAGGTGTCAAACAATAGCAGGCCCGGCAATTTCTGTTCTTCCATATCTTTCCCAGACTTGTCTTAGAAATATTGCATACATGCTGAATCCTTGTCTTATCCTCTGGCTGATAGAAAACCAGTTGCTGTAGTGTGTTGCTGCTCACACTCTTCTCTCTTGCCGCTGACAGAAACTTGTGATGAGTTCAATGAGATGGCTTAGAATTCCCACATCTGGAAACCTAGAGCTGGTCAAGTCAGATGGTGTCAAAATTTTTGAGAAGCCGAACACATGATCAATGTAGGATTGCACTGCCCTCCTTTTATCAGTGATGTTACAGCTGGTTGTGATTAGGTCATATGTGCCTTTCTTCTCTCTGAATCCGCCCTTTAACTTCATGTGATCCTTCATCATATGGACAAGGACTTTGTTCTTAGGCAGAATCTGGAAGATGTTATGATTGTAATAACACTTTGTTATGCTGTCTTTTCTTTGCTGAGGGCAAAAAGATTACCTTTGTCCCCTTATTTTTCTGGCTATCCTGACATCAGTGCAAATTTCTCACATGAGATCAGCTCTGATCACCAATTGCTTTTATCGGTTCTCATAATACATTAGCTACTGCTGTTCCTCTTTTTCAGGATAAGCACATACTTGGTTCCTCTTACTCGACTAATAGCTTTTGCTCTGTTCTCTTTTCGTCATCATCCTATGTGGTGAAGAGCTCTGATGAAGCATGTGGACTGATGCATTCAGCAAGATGTTTAATATTAGTAGCTTTAAACACTGAGAACATCCTAAGGCCTCCAGCTTGTCACAGCTTTGTAAATTGGCTGGTTCACCATATTCACGCAATGAGAAAATATGACCTAAATTTGTCTTAACACGTAGACGTTATCTGCAAAAGCAAAAATGAAAGAAAAGTTGTACGAGAACTGATAGGTAAATGTAATTATCAAAAAAGTGCATCCTTTACGTCATTGAACTACTGTACTGGTTTCTGAACTCATCCTACTTATTGGTAGGTCATGAACCTGTCACTCCAGTAGGCGTGAGACAATGATAGCCCTTCAAAGTGGTGAAATGAGAGAAAGCTGCATGTAGATATTCTTTTTCCAAAAAATTCTATTTGGCTGCCTTTTCCCTTTCTGAATGACAGGCAGCTGAGCCATTGTTATGGCCTTCTGGTATGGTTATATTATTTTGTATTATTCATAATTTGGATAGCAGAATCCTTCTGTCTATTGATTCATGTAATCCAGGTAATTGGCTTGAAGATATATGCACGATGTGGCTAGTGGCATATTACTCCTAAAGACTAACCAATTCTTCAGGTTTTGTCTAAGTTGTGTCCTCCAACAAACCAACTTGGCTTGTGCAATTAGCAAAGCTCTTCCTTAGCCAATAGCCCTGAGCATATTCTCATTAAGTAAATACAGGAGAACCTGATGCTCCGTTCTCACCACTGCAATTTCTGCTTGCCAGCTTCGATACAGTCAGAGTCAATCATTAAGTTAAAGAATCATGAGGCATTTACCCCATAGATCAAGCCAATCTGACATCCGTGGCCAAAAAGAGTGGTTCTGGGTAGAGACAAATGTTGGTGAAGCCCGGCAATAGCAGAATTGCAGGGTTGTCGGTAGGAGCGTAGACAGGACTATGCTCACAGTTCACTCAAGCACAAATTACGTCTGCTTTGGCACTTCCTACCATCCCATGATTACTTTCTGGCATTGTCTATCTGCACATAACTCCTTGGCGGGAGTACCTTGAATTTCTAGACTGTACATAGCTGCCATAACTGAGCTGTTATGATGCAGGAACTACCCTACTCCTAGCAGGAGCCTTAGTTTGTGAATTGTCAACATTTACTCGGAGTGGTGTTAGTAGTGATGCAGAAAACAAACAAATGTTCAATAAACATTATTTTATTCTGTACTTGGAAGTAAGTAGAGCATTGTATTTGCATTCTTTATGAATGATGAACTACTTTCTAATCCATTAGTAAATGAAGAAATATGTCTAGCAGGAATAAATATTTTAAATAATCAAATCTAAATAACATGAGCACAAGAGGTGTTTGGGGTTTTTTTTAAAGATATCCTATTGCATTCATAGACAAATTATATTAATTTGTAATTAGTCTTAGAATACCAGGAAAATTTCCCAGGTCTAGAAGAGCCTTACACTGAAGAAAAAAAAAAAAAAAAAAAAGGGGGGGGTGGGGAGGGGAGGCAGAAAAAAGGAATGACTGGCTGTGAGTTGAGTTCAGAAATAATTTAAATGAGAACTTTGGTAGAAAGGTTTAACATTGAGTTTAATTAATTGTAAAGTGAGGTAGTAGAACTAGAATGGCTTTGGTGGGAGGAATAAAACAGAATCCCCAGCAGAGGCAGCCACTGCTGGTGTTCTTGTTTTCCCTCTCCCCTATAGCTGGCTGCTTGCGTTTCAAAGTCCAGGTCTCCTCCTGGCTTGTACAAACACAAGTAGTGAATGATCCACCCAACACATATCTTCAGGTCTTTCTTGCAGATACGTTTCTGTTAAGCATGATCGTTTGGATTCTTTATAGGTGTAACTGAAAGAAATTTAAAGGGATGTGATATATGAGAAGTCATATTAGATGATTTAATAATCTCTTTGGGGCTTTAAACTCAATGTTATGAGGCTGTGATTGTCTTCTTATGACCCATTTGGAAGGCATTTAACCAGTTCCTACAAACTCCAAGTATCTCTTACAGATACTCCTAGTCATACTCACCACTTTCCACTGGAGCATGCAAGGCCATTGAAGCCTTGTATTTTCTTGCCAGAAGATATTTCTGCTCTCAGTTTCTATGCATACTACAGACAAACAAATGCACCTGCAGAAAAAGAACTTGATAAAAATAAATTAAGCATAGCCAAGAGTTATTAACATGTCTGTGTGAAACTTGAGCAAAATCCCTTTAGAATAATGTCATTGTAAATACACTGATATCGGATATTTGAATACTTATTTACAACTGCACTCATATTTTTTAAAAGTCTTAGAAAATGTGAAAAGACATCTTAGTCTCCCTGACAAAAGTAAACTCCTAGCTTACAAAGTAATAAAAAGTAACTTTTTACATTTGCTCTCAGTCTTTCTAGTTTCAACAGCATATTTACATTTGGATTTAGGAAGGAAGTGGAGATGTTTTCCTTAATTTGTGATGCCTAGATTCTATTTATGATGTTACATCATAGTCAGTTTTTTAACTGAGTTAAAAGAATTCACCAGCTTTTAATTCTTCATAAATATATCTAGTGTTTTCAGGCCCAGGAAAATGTATTATTACATGCTTGCAATTGTATTCAACTGACAGGCAGTAAGAGCATGAACAAAGTGGTCTTCCTCCCAGACAAGAACTAGAGGAGTCAGATATTTTTGTGGCCTTACTCTCTTAGCTAACCAGGGCTTTTACATGGAGGAGGTCAAATGGTCTATAGCCAAATGTAATTTTCCTCCCTAAGTAGGGCTCGGACTACATCACACCCTGAGAGAAAACCCCTCAGCAGTGTGAAAATGCTTTTCAGAGAAGAAACAAGTGGAAGGTTAAGGTAACCGGCTGACTGGGAGCTACGTGTGGTGAATCCGAGAAGAGGCTGGAGTTTCGGAGGTCCCTCAACTGTCCCTTTAGTGGTTGCTTTACTGAAAAACAGAATAAGCAGAGAGGACAATCTGTGGAAAATTCTGCAGGGCACTACAAGCGTTACTCACACCTCCTGCCTGACTGTTCCTGTAAATTTTTGCATAGTGAATTGTGACAGAGTAAACTGTCACGTGGGAAGTAAATCTCTACAGCTGACTCCAATTAGCTACTAATCCTTCCAGAAATTGCTTAGAGTGGGAGAGGTTGGAGAAAAGGGGTGGAGGATACAGCAGCACTTTAAGATCCATTTTTTCCTGAGAGGAAGAGAAGCAATTCTAAAAAATAGGATTGCACGAAGGTCCGAGAAGAAAATTGCTCTGAGTAGTGTTTGAACACCTTGTTAAAGTAAGACCCCAAGAATAGCATTGTTTGGGGATGTCTCCCTAGGAGCTTTTGTTTGCTGAAGGCATAAGAGGACCCATGAGAAAAACTACAAGGGTCATAATTACATATAGACCATCCTTTTTTAAGAGCCTTGGCAATTTCTCTGGATTCTCCTAGTATTAGTCAATATAGTAGAATAATCCAGGCAATGTAACTAGCCTGGGAAATATGGAAATATTACAGTTCAATGTAAAACTACAAGAAAAATATTGAACTGAGAGAGTATCTTTTTTTCTATGCCAAAACACAGCTTAGCATTGTTAAGGATCAGCAAAGGATGAGCAAATTATTTAGGTTTTTATTTGTGGCAGTTTGTGATAAACATATTTACAATGTGTTGTCCATATTTCCTTACTCTACCTAAGTTTCAGTACACACTGATTTGTTATTAAAATGTTCCTTCTATACAATAGCTTCTTGAAAAGTTGGTTTCTGGTCTTTTAGAGCATACTGTATTAAATATGACATGAACAATTCATGGCATAGTTTTCAATACTTCTCCCAAAGCTATGAAAATATATCGCTCTGGATTCACTTTTGCAGCTGCTCAGAAGACATCCCAGGCAAAATGATGAAGAAATGTTTTATGACCTAAAGTGAATAATGACTCTTTCCTCAACATAAATACCTCCATATGTAAGAAGAAATGAAAAAGTATAAAATAATTTGTACTATTCACACGAAATATTTCTTTAATATTCTGGTGGTATAATTGATTAGAACCGTTGTTAAAAACCTTTGTAGGTATTCTGAATTTAACGAGTGTGATTTACAGCCACTCCTGCCTGTAGAGCCAATCTTATATGAAGCTGAAATACTTCACTTAATAAAAACCAACAACTATTGCTCATGTCAAGCAAAAGAAAGCATAAAAATGTTTAAAGGTTTTAATGGATTTCTTCAAAGTAGTAGTACATCAAACACTAAAAATTTTAAATAAGTTTGGAAACAGATAGCAAAGATTTGTTAAAATCACATCAAGTTAAGCTGTATTCATCTTTTACAAAATGTCCAGAATTATTTCCTGAACTGATTGGCTTTGTATGTTTTAAACATGTAGCAAATACAGTTATTTTTCCATATTAATTTAAGAAACCTTATGAATATGTTGAGTTCAATTAATTATTTATTTTTTTACATTTAAGTAGAATAACCTTTTTTTATTAAATCATTACTTCCACGGTTTTGCAAGATGCTTAAACTTTCATTACTAATATGGAAGTGTTGTTTAGATTTTTGTCACAATTTTTCTCAGTCTCTGACTACTTTACTGTTCTTTGTACCATTCTGGGGGGGGGGGGGGGTGGGGGGGTGGGAAAAAAGGATTGTCATACAATTTAAAGTTTCAGTACTTCTGGAAAATTGCTTCCTAACTTTCTGTTCTTACATCTGTAGTGTGTCATTTTTTGAATGTTCTGTACATTAAACTTTGTATTTAATGTTTTGTATTTAAACTTTTCTCTCTGACTTTCATTAAATACTATGCATTTCCCTGCTCCTTACAGCACATAATTCACATAAGATGCTATTAGCCATTTCTTTCATAATGTGATAGTAAACTTTTCTTCAAAATATTTCCATATTTATTGTATTTTTGGCTTCCTAAAATCTATCCAATGATATGAAATCTTCTTTTGCCATATTTATGAAAAATAGTGGATTATTTTGCATAATATACAAACCAGAGAACTCCATAATCAAGTAATTTTCTCAAATTTATTGCTTAATGGTGTTTGTACAACTCTTGGCAACCATCCCCTATATTGCTTCCTCATATTGTCTGGAATATTTTCAGAGATGGTCACAATTAACCACAGGGCTTTTCTTTTTAATTTTTTAGTTTAATTCAAACTTATTATTTGTTCTTTGATTAAAATGTTTTCTATTTATTTACCATGTTCACTTTTCCAAACAATAAGTCCATCATCCAATGAATTTTATTCTTTCTATTACCCTATTTCTCTTTAAACTAAATTATTTGAAGCTGATAGTCATATATAGACAAAATGTGGTGGTATGTGATAGATAAGTTCTTATCAGCACACATTTGGGATAGCTATATAGGAAAGCCATGAATAAGCTATATAAGACAACTAGACTGAGTGGCAGAAATATTCTTTACGATGCCACTGGTTTTCCCAGGATTTGAGGGTGTCCATTGTACATTGGCTGGTTTGCAAGGGAGATATATGGGACAGTATCCCCTCTAACTGAGCAGGAACAAAAGTTAGGAATTGCACAACTACTTGTTTTGAGTAATTCAACTTCCTGCAGTAAGCAGAGGCTTGTGACGTTTCTTTGCTTCATTCCACCAGAAGCCACCACTCAAAACCCAAACGACAAAGCTTCCATCACTCTAGTTCAGGGAGAGAAATATCAAGTGATACCTTTCTAGTTTGTTTCAGTACTGTTTTAAGACAAATAGTACTGAATTGTCATTGTACGATTCCTTTTACTCTTCATATACTTTAAATTTTCTCACTTTTCTGCTAGTCTTTGAATGAGTTGTTCTGCTTTCCTCACTGTCTTTGATTCTTTTCCCTTTTTTTTTCTTTCTGTTTGCCATGTTGTGTGTAGTAACATGCATATAATTTTTACTGTTGCTTTTTTTTCTTCTAGACTACTTTGTGTCTTTAAGTAATGAAACTGCTTTCTTCAGTTATATGTCCTGAAGAACAAGCAAACTTCTTTTTAAGAAAGAAAAATCTTTTAAATAGTTTACGGCTTCCACTTCCATTTTTTCCTGACTTTTACAATGCTTCTCAGCAAAGTTTCTGTCCGTGACAAGCTATCCTTTTCAAAAACCCAAATGTATATAATAAACCCACAGCATACTCTGTTTGCACACATGCTCATGTATTGATTATAACATAAAATAGATCGTGACAGAGGTCTTGTATAAACACCCTCACCCCTTATTGAATATACATTTTATTTTAAAAGTTTAAAATTGGTCTTTTTATTTTAGAGGTTCCTGTGACAAGCAAGCCAGAGTGAAAACTCTGTAATATTATAGGAGTCTTCACCATGAAAGACATGGGCTAGCTTTTCTCTTGGTCCTTTCTCACTTATTCTGTACTGGTGCTTACAGAGCCGACTCATAAGCTTCCAGGACGATCTGCTCCTGAGTTATCAATGGTTCAGAAATCTGTGCATTTGGGTTTGTTTTTTTAAAAAGAGGGTCACTTTCTTTTCCTTTCGAGTTCTTCCTCATTCCCCTTTCTGAGGGGAGGACCAAGGAATGTAATCAAGGGGGAACCTGCATCCCTTTTTAATATCAGTCTATGCTATTAGCTCCCCTGCTGCATGCTGCAAAAAAATCCAGAAATTGCATATAAACCCATTACAAAGGCATGATATTTGCTAGAATGATCAGGTGTTTTATTAGTTGAGACACACATTTTAATTGTCATCTTTAGGTTTCAGTGCTGAGATAATCAGGAGCAATTAACAACCACTGAGATCAGAGACTTTTTTTTTTTTTAATGAGATTCTTCTTTCTGCTGCATATTTACATGATAGCTTAACTCAGAAAGTGTGCAGTCATCTTGTGCAGCTGGCCCATCATATTGTGCTTCAGAAGCTGAAGTCTACATCAAGCATAATGAGCTTCTCCAGAGTTTGCAGGGGAAAAAAAGGTGTGGCTTCGAATTAAATTGTGGAAATTAGGGTGTTGTTTTGGGTGGGTTTTTTTTAAATGCCTGCTAAAAAATAGAGGACTTGATTGTCTCTATATTTACTTTTCTGCAGATCAGAAAGTAGTATAAATCCAGGAGTACAACACTGGGTAATGACCTTTCTAATCAAGCCCCTGCTTGGTTACTGCATCCCAGTATTTGTGTCCCTGGAGATGTGAGTTACTGGCACACAGTATGCAGTGAACAAACATCATTATAATGCTTCAAATTTTATTCTCAGTTTAAGTGCCTGAGTTTATGTACCTCTCATTTCCCACTCCACAGAGGTACTCCTGGGTTTTGGACCTGGAGGTGAAATTTGTCTTTTAGTGAATGATAAAGACCTGAAAGTTGCACAAAATAAGTTGTATCTCATTAAATGTTGCAGAAGGCTTTCAGAGTCTGCAGTGGAACACTGTTGCTGCTGGTTTTATCCCTAAAATAAAATACATTTATTCAGCAACAGCTTCCTATGCAATGTCAAATTTCAAAGACGGAAGCCTTTGTCCTTTTAAATGAGCATGTTTCCAAAGGTAAAAATAAGGTAGATCAAAATTCAGCCTCTGCCCAGGAAATGTTCAGACTTCTCCCTCTCTGCCCAGCCTTTTCCTTGTCCTCCAGGGATATCTTAGATTCAGCATAAAGTATTGATATTTTACAAAAGAGAAGTAAAAAGGCATAATCCTTACATTCTCTATCAAAGATGTTGTGGAGACAGAGTCCCAGACTGCTAAAAATAGATTAGGGATTTCTTTTCTTAAATAGAAATGGCAGAAAAAAACCTCACTAAGTTTGCAAAAATGAAAAGAACAGAGAGACATTCCTGTCACTCAAAAAAGAAAAAAAAAATCAGGAGTATTGTGACGAGATATTCTTTAAATGTACTGCTTAACTTTGCTTTATTTGGGCAAGGTAGTGTTAAAACTATCTCTTCAGACTTCCTGTAAAAGTAAGAATTGGTTTCAGTTATTTAAGTTGAAATATCTGTACTACTTGCTTGGAATAGTGATGGAGGATGTCAAAGGGCATTCCTAAAGCTCAAACAAGCATTAATAGCACCTTCAATATTCTTGCACACAGATTTAAACTCTTCGTTTGAAATCTTTATGGCAGCCAGAAAACTTGGTCTTGGAACCATTCTTGCTCAGACCCTGGAGGGTGAAGAGAAGATCATTACACATACTCCTAGTCTGCTGACTTAAGTGGAATGAAATTATGTAGTCTTTAAAGCAATAGAAGCACCATTTACAGTCAGGGCCCTGCGGCAGTATGACCCTTCTTTCTCTAAGCTGTAGTTATTGGCAATGCCAGTATGAGACCCACGGCTTAGACTCCACCTTCTCTCCTCATTACAAATGACCTTCTTTGTAGTCCTGGACCCTCCATGTTTTTGACAGAGATGCCACACAGCCAACCGCGCAGTGCAAGAAAGAAGGAAGAAGAGGAAAACACCACAGTTGCAGAAGGTGTATTTAAAAGTCATCCCTACGTGGCAGCCAGACTAAAGCAGCCGTTTCTCGTTCTGTGCCCAACCCATATACAACGTGCTGAACAGCTTCCCGCAAAGGCTTCCAGTTTAAAATATTAGGAAAAGATTAAAAGTGCAGACTGAGACTAGCAATTTCTTTTCTTTCAGGTTATAAAAAACTTGTTTCTGTGAAAACGCTCGCTTTAGCTGTTGCTCATTCATCGGTGTCTCTGGTGGGTAAATACAGATGAAGCTCTTCTTTCACCTTTTGAGTTAAAGTTCAAGTGCATAAACGGGGCAGTGAGAGAATTCTGTCTTTTCCAAAGACTGGCTACAAGGTTGTGCCTTCAGGAGTTTTAGTCTCATACCCTTCAGGCACAGAAAAATCAGATAATCCACTTACCCCTAAAAATATTCCCTGATTTTAGAGACTCAGTGATCACCCTCATACAAGCAAAATTTACCCACAATAGCCTGGTGGTACCTACTAAATCAGAAGTCGGGCTTTTACTTTTTTTTAATTAATTCAGGCCGGCATTTTTATAATTGCTAGTGGGTTCAAGGTCTTCCTTTTTGTTCACCAACCAAAGATATCTTGACCGAGTTGTCTACAGAGCCCGGCAGCTAGTATTTGAGCTAACGTCAATTGGAGGTGTAGACCTTCCAGACTTTCAATCTTGCACTGGATGTTTTCAAATTTTATAAATGTGACAACATTTTTGAAAACTTTTGTTTCTATTTCCAATCATACAGTTGTGAAAATGAGCTCTCCAAAATGTAAATTGGCACTATACTGAGGATTTTACAGCCAGATAGATACAATAGCTCTTTAAGAAATAACTTCTTTTAGGTTGAAATCTCTGAGTCTAGTTATGAAGTCTTACACAAAACACTGTTAAACTAACCAGAAATTAAGCAGCTAACAGAACCTTCTACGTCTTCTGGGACTGTGAAGAGACCACGCAAAGGAGACTGGAAGCAAGTACATTATTTACAACGTGAATTAGTGGGAGGTTACATTACTTAGGTGGTTTTCAAGGTTCTCCAATTGTGTTGAGTCTGCTTAGGGTTTAAACACTTTGGGAGGGGACTCCCATCACCCAGCTTCATGTAATGCACTGTTTCTAGCTAAGGTTTAATTTCTAGCTATACTCAAACTAGAAAAATAGGCTGTATCGTAACAACTTTTCCCACAAATGTTAACTTCTCACTAGTTTATTTGCACCTTGGAACTACAGCAGTTATCTTCTGAAAAAAACCCTTTCTCCCCACATTCTGACCTCTCAGAAAAACCCTAGAAAATTCACTTGTCTATAAGATGTTGTACATATTTTCTGATTTCTTTTGTCCCAAGGAATGGAGGTATAGAACTGTGCTCTGGTATTCCCTAAGAACAACTGTGTGAGACACATTTGAATTGCACAAATCCAGTTTTCATCAGATGAGTATCTGCTCTAAGATAGTATGTTTCCAGTGACATCTATCCTTCACAGTAAGTCATAAACAAACCATACTCATGAGTACTTGCAGCCATTCGTATACTCCTCCCACTTCTTCTAGTCCACAAGATATTTGCTAAATCCGGCGAAGCCTGGCTTTCCTACTTTCTGTTTGCTATCTGCATTAAGATACACACCAGAAAACAGCAACCGTTTCCAATGCTGTTTTGTCATTGCAGTGGGGAATCTATTTTATCACTAATGGAAGAGGCTTTGTATGGAAAATAAGCCTTACATTACTATGTGCTTCAAGCTGTAAAAAGTGCTTGAGAGCTGTTTTGTTAACATGGCACACTGGGACTAACTCAGGGTTTCAAAACGAGATACAAAAGTAAGCAAACCTTGTAAGAGGTATAGCCTAAATGTAATAAACCTATTTCCATACTTAAGAGCCTTTTTTGTCACTACGTATAAGGATATAACTGTGAAATTCTCTTTAATGCTAATTTGAGACTATTGAATGTCTCACTGTATAGTTGCAAAGACAAATCTCCAAGTACTGTGCTAATAATACACCCCAAGATCCATATCTTCTGATTGTATTGAACTTTTCTCTGCAATTAAATGATTTCCCTTAAGAAAGCCTAAAGCCTCTAAAGCAAGACATGCTTTTATAGGATGCATATAGGATGAGGGAATCTCAAATATTTAATGTCAGAAAGAGGACCTCATTAGAGCCAGAGCCTGGGCTCAGTGTCTTATGCCTTAGAAAAAAAATTCAGAAATTTTCCCAGGTTTTTAACAGCGGCGCTCAAACATGCAAGAGAAGGTTAAGAAATCTAAACAACTTAATCACAAAATGTTATAGTTGTCTGTAGAAGATGAGCCTGAAGTAATAGGAGCACTTACTGTAGAAAATATTGTTATATTTCATTTTCTGAAATCTCCTGATGTCCAGTTGATGGGGGTGGGGAAGAAGAGCCTGTACAGCAATAGTGCACAAGGAAAACGATGTGTTTGCTAAGCTGATCAATAGCATGATTAACTTGGCCAAGCAAAAGACTGATCAATCTTATTATTGATCAGCTTAGCAAACATATTAGTGTGCCTGTGTAGTATGGCTACACTGTGTCTGTTACTGTTTCATCAGGGTATACATGCATCGAGTTATTCAAATGAACTTGCAACAGATGCATACTGTTTGTCCAGAACTAAAGCGGAGATAAATTGATCACAGTCTCTTGCACAGAAGGCAGAAAACTGACATTAGATTTATACGTTCAAAAAAGTAGATTATTTAAATACAGAATGAAAAATAAATCTTCCCTTATCACAATTTTTTTTTTACTGAGTCTCTATGACAGATCGCTGTGTTTCTTAAAGAAATTCAGTTCTTATTTTGACTTTTTTGGAAAAAATAATGTCTTAGTTCAACAAAGATATACAAAATAATTCTCCTGTAATGCTCCCTGAACTCTGAAACATGCCAGATTTTTTTTTTTCCAATGGCAACGTGGCCTTGAAAGCCATACTTCAAAAACTGATGTAGCCTATGGATAAAAAAAAATTGAACTGGGATTGTATAAGTGAGTTGGTGTTATCCAGCTGGATTCAGATCTAATCAATCAGCTCTTGTTCAAGATTAGATGTCTGTGAAGATTCATTTTTTAAAGCAACTTGAGCATTTGTTTGTTTGTTGCCAAAAAAGAACTCCAAAAGCTGTGTGTTTCAGAGGTTAAATTTTAAAGACATTGTAGAACCTTTTGTATGTATTTCCATAACTGAAAGAATTTGTAGTTTTAGACATGCTACCTACCCTGCTAATTATCAGTCGTCTTATGTTATCTCTCTCTCTCTTTTTCTTTCCGTTTGTCTGTCTCTGCATAAATTCAGTCTACGTGGAACACCTCTGGATTCAGTAGAATTAAAAAAAAGAGTGACTTTTTCTTTCAGTGTCCTATTTATAGGAAACTTAACTCAGAAAGATGTTGCATTTTCCTAACTCTCTGTTCTTTGTTTCTCTTCAGCAATTACCACATATTACATTCAGGACTAGTTTGGGGAAAATATAGAGAAACCTGCAGAGAAAATCACATCCTTGTACAAGTCACACTCCTTCTCTGAACATCTGAGGGCTGGGTAGGATCCCTGGTTTTGTAACAAGCTGATTACAACAATTAGTAGCAACACTTAGACACTCACGCAGTGTCTGAAAATCTGATACTAATCCAGTACAAATATTGATTTCCGTATGTAAATCTCTGAGTTAAGGTTTCTGGCAACAGGACGACCATGAAGTAAGAGTGCAGTACCTACAATGCCACAAGACCTCGTAACCAAAGCGCAGCCAAAAATGAAAGAAGATGGTGACAAGAAGATATATTCACGCTAGGTAGCAGACACAGCAGTCCAGGGTATCACCTGCCAGTCAGTCTTTCTGGAAAAAATGTATATTAACACTAGGCTAAACTCTAACATGACCCTTTCCTCCGTTTTTTTCCGTAGGACTGTATGAGGTATCATCATCACCCTCACGGAGGACAGAAAAAGGGAAAGGCGTAAATGCCTTCTGAGGTATGGTTTTTCTTGCTCCTACAGGATCGTGCCATTTTGTATGAAAACCAAGTTTACTGTCTTCAAAGGAGTCACTTCACTTTTTTTGCCATCTGAGTCTTGCCTTTAAACTTCTGCATCAGAGAGCAAATCCATTATATCTCTTAAGGTTTCTATTATGGATTTATGCTAACTCCTTTTACATGTTTCAAATACTTTTTTCTGATAATGATATGTATTGGTCTGTATCCTAGAATTCCAATACCTTATTTGGGGGATGTGGAAACATATTTTAAAGCCTTTCTTTTCAGTTCCGCTGTCACTCATATGTGTTATTTACATTTACATGTGTACCGAACAGCCCATCCACATTTCCATTATTTCTTTCCAGCTGGTACTTTATTTCAACTTCTTTAAAGTCAGAGTGTGGCAGACTTGCCATCCATCATTGTCTAAGAGCTCTTAATTCGGCTACAGAGAGTGTGAAAGCAGGTTAGAATGCTGTGCTAAGTCACAAATATAGGATCAGACAAGCCTTTGCTAAGTCTCTCAGTAATTATTAGAGCTCTTTGAAACCTGCTGGCTTCAGTTTGAATGAGTTTGGGTGAAAATTACGGGTGCTCGGTTTGTACATTTTCAAGACCTCTAGCTTTCACATTGCATTCTGAATTAACGTGAAACCAAAAATTCAGGTGAGACGCTTCGAATGCCTGAAAGAGTTTCCATATTGTTGCACAATACTCCTTTGTATCTCTCAGCCTCAGAACAGATAAAAGCCATTGACAGAAGCAGCAGCAAAAATTAAGAAAATGCTACGATTCTCAAACCTGAAAGGGCAGAAACAGGGAAGCCACCTGGATACAAAGAGCTGCATTACCTAGACAGGATCACAGGAAGGATCGTACCCATCCTGTACGCAAGTGGTACTGGAGGTCCAGCCACACAGCAATGCTGTCCTGAAGACTTTAGCAAAGAATATTGTAAAAGGCTATCCACTTCTCCTGAAGGAGATGTTTCCTCATGCAAGCTTGCAAAAAAACCCACTGAGAGACCTACTGCAATCCTTTCTGCCAGAAAGTGAAAGAGTTTTTTGACCATGAAGAGCACAAGTTAAAGAAATCCGATTCAGATTTGAATGCTTGAAGTCTGCTGTAGTTGACAACTGTCCTATGCGTCCCCCAGATGCCGACCCTTTACTGACGCTACTTGCTACAAATGCCTATGGTGCTGCAAAGCCAGAGACGCTTTCCCAGATGGGTGAGAGTAACGTTAACTTAGGGAACATTTCTCTGATTTTTTTTTCCTTTCTGGTGTATTCTCTGCCCTGTTCATTTTATTTTACCCTGAAGAAAATATGACTTTTTTTGTCATATTCATGGACCATTTAAAATATAATGGTACTACATCAAATACACTGCCAGATAAATATTGACTTCTTAATTCAGAGCACTCAAACAGTGACACTTTTTCTCATCATGTGACAGACACGAAGTCCAGTTCTTGAAAGTTTTCAGCAGGCATGTTTACATGGATGGATTAAAACAGAGCCAGCTTCAATCTGCCCATTTTCAGCCTGGACAGACAAAAGTCAACTCTGATCCCGAATAGAAGCATTAGCACAGAGCAGTCTAAGCCATATGCCTCATCTTTCACCAGAGTATATTAGTTCAGACCCAGTGACTCATGAAAGCATCTGTAGGTCGTACTAACTTCAGTGGACAGATTCAGGTGATTATCTTCCATTAAAACATTAAAGGTTTTAGCCCTGATTTAACTGTTCCATTCTCTGTAATTTTTATGGCTTCTCTCCTTTCTTCAAGGCTTGATTTTTATTATTTTTTTTTTCCTTATTGAGGTTCATTTTGCCATTGACATGACCTGGCAAGACACATCAGAATAGCAAGACCTGGCACTGAATTACATTGCTAAGCAACTTCACTGAGTGAGTAGAAAACAGGTGTCAAATGCTCACACCAACACAAAAGCTATTGAGATCAATACTAAATTTCATACTAAATCTTATTTGTACTCATCTGATCTTTTTTTTAAAAGCACTAAAAATGATGTTGAAGAAGCCTAGTTTTATGGGAACACCATAATATGAGTCAAGCCTCAGTGGCAGCATTTAATAATTCTGATCTCCAGATGTTTTTCTGACATTTTCTGAAAGTTTTTCCAGGTGACTACAAATGGTACATAGCTGAATTTAAAAAAAATCACTAGGGCTATTACAGTTGTCTTTCTTAGCTTCTTCAGTCTTTGTCAGCTTACTCTAGACCTAATGTTTAAAGCGATGTAATGGACTTGATATACAAAGAAATTCTAACCTTACCACTCAGTATTACTGACATTCAAAAAGGCTTTTGCTCCTACCTTTTCCTAAAATGCTTATGTAATTTTCTTTTTGCTTGCTATTGAAGAATGTTGGTATCCATGAGCTAGAACTCTTTCTTTTCAATGCTCTGTCTGATACTGTAGTTTGTAGCACTTTTATTTCCTGAGACAGAAACAGGCTTATCGCTCTTCCTCTTTTCTTAGTATCCAGGGTGAAATGAACTAAAGCTCTAGTCATCCTCAAATTAGTGATAAAACTCCGTATGATCATGAACAAAAGCAACCAATTATTTTCAATCATATTAGCAGTTGTTTCTCATAGTTGTTACTCTGATCTCCTGCCACAGAAAGCATTTCTATTTTTATGTTGTACACATACCTTTCTCTTCCTTTTAAATAGAGCACTGGGCTTTATAATGGCCCCTCATTCATCAGCTTCATAGACACCATTCCACATCATACCCTTGATTTTGACTCAAGTGACTATGACTTCACCCCATCTGAAGTGGTCCTAACGTTGTTTGTACTTCTCCTGCAGTATCACTCCTATTATGGCCTGGATAATTTATTTGGTTCAAGTACAGATATGACATACCAGCATAAGGAATTCTCATTAGGTATAGATAAACTGTGACATATTCTGAACCAATCAAATGCAATGAACCTTGAAAATCAAAACTGGGGTTTCCCCTACCTTTCTGTAACAGTTGTATTTTGTCTATCTGACTTTTGCTAACATCACTTCTTGTTACAAGTTAATGTATATTTGAGTATATTTGGTAGCTGGAAACAACTTTCTGAGGTTCATCCATGAAAGGACAAGGATTTAACTCATACACAAATGTGAATACAAATCACATTACACTGGTTAACTATTAAGCTTGCTTAAGTAATCCCAGCATATAGAGGATCAAAAAGGCTGGCACAATGATATTTACAGGAATTTACAACAAGCTTGCACTTGGTATGGTTTACCTCAGTGTATACAAGGCCACAGCAAATTGTTAGTATGTGATACTATCCCAAAATTCAGTATTCACAACATGACAGCTTGGTACCCATGCTGTCTTTATTCCAATCAAAAATTAGCATGCAGAGAGTGTAAAATCTCATTTCTTGTGTCCAAAGATTATTTCTATGTCTTTTTTGATCACTCATTAATTAAAAAAAAAAAATTTGTTGTTTTTCTGATACTCCACTTTATTCTGACTCAAGTGCATTGATTTTTCTTTAAATAATCATTTCCACTGTATTACATTGAAGCATATGGCTTCTGAGGAGACACCCAGCCAAACCAGCCAACTTCCCCTCAGCCAATTTTTTGCTTCCATGTTAAGCACCAAAAGAAACTAAAATTAAAAAGACAAAAGTAAGATTGATTGTAACTGCCTCGCACTCTTCTACCACTCTTTACTACCTGAAAAAGTTGCCAGGTACTATGCATTCACAGAGTAAGCAACAGTCTCCGAGTAAACATTTACAGTCTAAACAGATAAAGAAAAAGAGAAAACTCTTTACAGTTTGCTCCTGGAAAAGGCACAGATACTAAAGCACCTAGCCAGGGTTCTTCAGAATGTCACTGGTAGTGCCAAGAATAGAACACCAATTTTCTAAATACCTATTTTGTACCTTATACAGAAAACTATCCAGAGGGAATAAAAGGTCCATTTTCATATAAGTATTATTATAACTGCCTAGAATATGTTCTGGCAAACCTAGGTCTGCCAGGCAAAATAACTTTTTTGGCATGCCTTAGTCTTAATGTGATTTTCTGAGTAAAACAATCTGTCTCATACAACTGTACTGATAAAGCCTTCTGAGAAATCCTACGGAACTCATACGTGTGATATAATTATTCAAGTTTTCCCCTCTACGATTTGAGATTAGGCGGTCATCCCATTAGAAAAAAGTTGATCAGAATAAATATAAATAAAACTCTGTTCGGCAAAGTGGTGGATTTTGTACAAGGAAAATGTCAGGTATTAGCCACTGAGTGCAAGATGATGAGACACCATGGTAAACTGTGTGGTTCATATGTTCAGCTGTCCGTACTCTGAACTGGATGTAGAAAATGATAAAAAGCAATCTGGCAACTTATTTTGTTTTATGTTAGTTAAATTGTCATAAGCACATGAGTATGGCCATTTCTACCGGCTGTGGTAACAAATTCTGCAAGAGGATGACTGTTTGGAGGGAATTATGAGTAGCAGGTAAGTATTGCATTTAGGAGCTTTGCTTAATTGCTTTCAAAGAGTTTTGGATGATGCAATATTTGATAAGAAGATACATTTTCCATAAAGCTTAGAAATAATTTATAAGCATCCTTTTTTCATGTAACTGAATTCTGAAATAACACACAGATTTTAACAGGTGACCATCAGAATGTGTGCAAATGCAGTTTGTTACATGGTTGACAGTTCTATTTCTTCCCCCTGTTACTTTCTTGTACTTTATCTCCACTTAATATTATTTTTTGACTGCTTTAACTCAGATAATCCAGCTGAAAATGCCATGTTTTGAATCCTAGAGACAAAACCCAAGAGGTCCTGCTTTTGCAGAAAAGCTAATACCACTGAGACCGAAACTCACAGCAAGTGACTATTACCTCTTCTCAGACTGGCCATAGAGGCAGAACCAAGCTTGTACATCTTCTCTTGCTCTGCTCTTTCATCATGCACGTAACTGGGCGAGTAATGAACTCCTCTGTGTCTATAGGCAGCCATCTTGGAATGATACGATCTTCCCTTATACCAGAGACCTTCCTCATGAAGAAAAACGATCCCAACTAGCCACTTAAACTGAACGTGTTACTGTCTTATTCACTGCCTCCATACGGTAGTATAAAGCTCCATTTATCGGAGCAGAAATGCGTTAGCTCTTAGGTATATGCTTGTCAGATGGGGCTTACTTTATTTAAACACAGTGTGCATTATCAGCAGCTTGCATCCTAAGTTTCTCGCTGTCGTTTTCCTCTCTTCCCACCACTGAATATCTGTGTTGCCAACAAGTTACTGACATCAGCTACTTACTGGTTTTAAAATGCTACCAGCAACAGACACATTAAGCCACACGTAGACAGTGCAAAAGTACTGAACCAAGCCTATAATTTGACAAATACTTATATATTTGCGCATGTGTTTGTGGGTGCGTGCATCTATATATATATATAAGCATTCACACAAATAAGTGCACATATATGTTTAGACGCACGCACACAATCATCTACGGGCAGAAGTTAACAGAAATGACAAGTCAAGGATACATAATTTTAACTCAAAATTACTGCTTTCTCTACTGGGAGGCAAAGGAATGTTTACATTGATCACAAAGGGCCATGACCGAAAGTCATCATCTGGCTTTTAATAAGAGTATACGTTGTACCAAGCTTGACAGGGCAGCTAAATACAGTAGTGAGGATCTACATTCAGAGTCACGCACACGCTAGCTCCACGACCACCAGTTACCTGAGGATTATTAATCACAATAACAAGAACTAACGGGTACGTGGAGAGGGACAGTCTGTGTCTTCGTGGGTGGAATCGTGACAGAGCTGTCAGGACATCCGTAGTATAAGAAGGAGTGCAGAGTTGTTTCAGGCAAATAGTTCATATCGCTGCTTTAAACTGTTCATGAAAGTCACTGCACATAACAGAGAATGAAGTGCTTAAGCAGTGGCACCAGAAACTTCAGGGATCTGCTTAAAATTCAGCGTGCATATTCCTAACAATCCAGTACATGTCTTTAAAATTTCAATGCACATCTGTGGGTGAATGCATGTTTTTTAAAGCTCTGCTTCACATTGTCCTAAGGTTCTCCACAAATGGTATTAATGTTAATGAGATCTCTATAGTCCTACAAAAGAGGTCATTGAGCATTACGCTTCATGCAACCATATCATTGGGTTTCAGGTTGTGCAGTGGTAAGCCCTAAGAGATTGCCATTGTAGAAAGAGAATTGACTGAAACACAAAAGATCTGGAATTTGGTTGAAATCAAATTTCAAACAGTTCAGATGATTATCAGACATTCTCACAAGTTAATTTTCTGGGACAATTTTTTTATCCGCCCCCCCCCCCCCCCCCGCCCCTTTGAGATGACTCAGTTCTCCAGATCCCTGTGAAACTGCAGAAGTCCAGGGCATCTCTCATTTCTCCATATTACGGAGCCCATTTCACTGTGTGCTGCTAATGAAAGACAGCTCAAGACAGCTCTTCTTTTCTGAAAACAGGAATTCAAGAAAAAGGAGGAGCCTCCCCAGATGTTTCTAAAATCAACATCTGGATGTAAGCAAAACAATAAGGGCCTTTTCCTTGGTGTGGACAGTCAGCTATGTACAAAAGTACTGAAAATAGTTGCAGATAACATTGTGTTAATACAGCTGGGTGGTGGTGAAGGAAAAAAAAAACCAAAACCCCTTTATTCTGTTTTTTAATAGTCCACCTGAAATGTGTACTACCTAAGAGCAGACTAAAACACATATCAGTAAAGAAATCCACCGGGAATTATCACAGCTTCAGACAAGATGCATTACAGAGAAGGGAATGGGAAATGGGAAAATGAGTCGAGGTTTCCTTTACAAGCATACCAGTTAGAATGGTGAAAGTAACTGTACGAAGAAAATATTCTCCAAATTCAAATTCTAAACTAAAATAGGGGGTGTGGGAGGCAAGCATGAATATGGTTTATCTAGTGGCAACAGTAAATAATGTCCTATGTCCTCCTCACATTGCCAGGCATACCTGCTGGCACAACTTTCTGCATTTCAGAAATGTCTACTGGTTAGTTTAGCCGACCTAAATAAAGGGTTCCTGGGTTGCCACATTTTATTTTGCTTGTATTAAAAAATGACCTTTCAGGGCCTGGCCTCACTTTTAGGGAGTAACTCCTTTTTTTTTCTTACCTTTCATTTTGAATTCTTTTTTTTTTTTTTCCTCCTCTCAGTCTTTTGTACACAAGCCGTACACCACCTTTAGCAGCTGCCATCAGCAGTGCCACACACGCAGAGATTTATGATGACGATACGAAGCGCCGTCCCTAAAATCGTTTTGCTTTTGAGCGCACGCAACCCGTTTTGTTTTCGTGCCTCTTATTTTCCCAAAGTCCTTCCCTCTCCCCTTGCCTGCCCAGCAATCGCTACGTTTTGGCGGCGCGGAAGGAAAAAAAAAGCTACTAACGCCTGAGCAGCTGAAGCCCTCACATGAATAAAGCACTTAAGAGGAAGACTGTATAATTAAGTGAAGACTTGCACTCCAGCCTCCCCTTGCAGCGAGGCGGTTATTAAGAGGAGGGAAACCCGCGATCATTACCCAGCAAAGAGGACGATGACTGGCTGCTCGGTGTCAGGCCTCCGGTGGCCGGCTTTGTCACCGGCGCGGAAAGGAGAGTTCACTTTCTGTCAAAACTGGCTTTGCCAAATGTTATCATTTTAAATGCCGTGAAAGAGAGGGAGCTGGGCCTAGGGGTATACACAGCCCCATATGCTGGTGACAGTGATACAAGTGTAATTCTAGACTATTAGAGTGACACATAAGATCATTTCTGCCCCAGAACATGAGACAGCTGAGGGGATTATTCAGGACAGGCTGTCACGCAATAAAATTTTCAGAAATCTGTTAACCCCAGCTCAGACCCAGTGAATATTTTATTGCTTAACACTGAGAAAAAGTATATTTATTAACTATAGAAAGATATAGCCGAGAGGCTGGGCAGATGAAAGGTTACAGGAAAATGAACTCGCTTGATATCCTACCGTAAAAAGTAGCGGCGTGATCGTGGAGCTAAGGAGAAGGAAAAATACCCTCACTGATCCGTATTTGCATTGGAGATAGAAATCGCAGATAAAAGATACGCCAGTGAAATTAAAAAAAGAATTCTATACGCTCCCGCAGTATACAATGGTCGCTACAGCACATGGAGTGTATCTTGCGCACGCTGATGTTCAAAATTTCTCGAAGCCGATTAGGCTCAGGGACACCTAGGAGAGATAGCATTCCAAATGAAATGTGCATAAATTGGGGGCTTAAAGCATATTGCTTTCCATTAGCTCAACTCTATTCCTCCAGAAGAAAACACTGACTTTTTTCCAGAAATCCAGTAGTGTTTTGTTATACTGAAATAACAGCATTTTCCGTCTTGCAAGGAGTGCATATTAGCCAAACCCTGATTAAAATTCATAGAAAGCAACACAAAGAATACACAAGGAGTCTGACTATCAGGTTATTATTCAACCACTATATAATGTTTGCATTACCCCTCTGCTAGCTATACAGAGGTATAAACATACATGTGGACAATTAAATCTACTATTTAAAGCTCTTTGTTTCTTTTGATAGGTAAGTACTTTTCACTGAAGCTGGAGTTGTGTTCATAACCTGAGGTTTTCGTTCAACATTTAAATGTTCCTTGCTAGAAGGTAAGTAGCAGAAGCAATTGTTAAGAAACTTTTTTCCCATTAAGAGAGTAAAATATATAGTAAATACTGATTCTGATGAAGTGTTAGTATGTCAACTTGCTCCTCCTGAATGAAGAAGACTAGGCTTCGATATAAGATGGCAAAAATCATTTAAGAAAAGTCATTGCTACATGTATTATTAATATTCGTATTAAAAACATTCCAAAGTTAGTCTACACAGTTTAATGTAAGTGTCTATGATTACAGGAGACAGCATTCGCCCAACAATGTCACAAAGGTCAATAGAAAAAAAATAACATGATACGCTTTTTGAAAACTCCCAACATCTGAATAGTGTGTCCAGGGTGTAAGAGGAGCCCATGGGGGTGCACTTGGAGAACAAAAGCAACCCTTCTGCTAATTGACTGAAAAATTAGCCAGGTCCCCCTGTGGGAAGCACACAAGACAGCAGCAGATGGAGACAGCTCGGACACCGTGGCAAAAAAAGCTCTTCAAAACCTGCTGTGAATCTGCCTGCAATTATGGGTCACAACACTTTTCTTGTTTAACAGAACACAAGCAAGACAAACAGAGGATGTGAAAGCTGGAAAGGTCATAAACTGACTGTAAATCTATTATTTCAGATGAGAAACAACTGAAGTTCCTTAAAGTGTTCTAAGTTATGTGTTATTTAATGAGCTAAGCTAAACAGCCCCTTGTCAGTGGTGCTGTGAAAGGCTGTTTTGTAAGTAATCTGAAATAATTTGTTTATTCTCTGACTTAGTCTCTTTCCCCTTGTTTTGTTCTTCTATAGCTTTACTTTTTTCCATCCCCAGCATTATGGTTAGTATACTGGTGATCCTGGCTTAATAGGTGGCTAAACGATTGAAAGATAGACCACCAATCCAACATTAAAAAAGGTCTTTTGTCAGTTTGTGGGAAACAGATGTATAAATGTTTACTTTTGATACCTGAGCCCTTTATCACTGTCATTTCAGTCTTACCTTTATCATGGTTCCTTTTAATTCCAAAATTCTCTAATTATCATTTCTGTGATTCAACTCTAGATACAAAAAAAATCACAAATATAAAAGTGAAGAGTCCGCTTTATCACTCTCACATACAAAACTGATGAAATTATTATTTTGGTTTGAAATATCCAAACTTTTATTTTCACTAGAAATACAAAGAACATTTTCCGAAGTAATTGTAATGGGTTATATTTATTTCCACAGATTCATTCAATGATATTTTATTTTCTTGATGCATTCTAAAGATAAGTCCTCTACCTGTTTCTTATTTCGTAAAGAGTATCATTGTTATGCTCCAAAAAGAAAAACATTATGGATGAGAGAGGATTGTAGGGGATTAACCATTCGTAAAATCTAAACAAGAAGACATTCATAGTCAATCATTATGAATAATCGATGCAAAATAAATACAATAATGAACATAATAATGAATAAGCCAGTGTAAACATCTGGTTTAAAGTGCGTAAGTAAAATACATCATTTTATTTCATATTATTTTCTTTCAATTCCCTTATATGATGCTGTCATCCAAATGAATATGCAGTTTCATTACCAATGTCTCTTTTTTTTAATCCCATCACCTTCCATGATAGACTTGGGATAACATCTGGACCCTATGAAAATTAATGGATATAGTCCACAAAAGTGAATTCTTATGTCTCTGAAGAGCTTTGTTCCAGGTACTATTGCTTCACCCATGTATAGGCCCCCACTCCAGGATCAAAGCTTGAGGACCTGATGCTGTAGCTGCACAAGGGTGGTTCCACTTTACTCAGAAGTCATTCCTGCTGGTTACTTGTGTGGGTAAACACACAAAAATATAGGGGTGGAACTTCACAGGGCTTGGAAAAGGAGCTTTTCTTTGCAAGTAGTTTCCCTTCCTGGTTTTACATGAGTTAACTCTCTAGGGAACTGTAACATATATTGCTTTATCTACAACAAGTACAAAATAACAGTTATTTTCTATTTCCCAGGCTTTTTGGATCACCTCTTCAAAGGCACAGTATGCTTATTTACACTTTTTGCTTGAGCTTTTCATTCTCCACTGCTGAAATCGATGGCCTCGTTCCAGGGAACCCAAGCATGTGGCACTGACATTGGCAAGCACAGAGAAGTGGGATCATTCTGACCAAAACAGGTTTTGCTCAGAACCACAGTTATTCATTTGCTTGTACTAATTTATTTTTTTTTTCTGTTTTCAGCATATCCCATGCACAGGTGGCTTATTTGGTACTTATAGGGTAGCAAAAACTTTTAACCGGTGGCCTACAGATCCTGAAAAGAGAAGTTCATGCCCTCTGGTCTGTTCTGTACCTGAGTAGATGCTGAATAGATTGATTTTTTTCCCCACAAATTTTGAAAAGATAACAATACTCATGAACGTGCTACACTGATAATGCCAGAAAATTATGTTCTTTATTAAGGTGGAAAATAAGAAGAGCTTGTAAGATAATTAGAATGTTGTCCTACTTTAAGAGGTTATCTCCAGTCCTCACTTTCTGTAATGCAAAGCTTTTCCAGTTTATAGATACCCTGCCAAAATCTTCATGGGTAATTTTTTAAACATCTGTAGAGTAGAAACTGTATTGCCTACCTCATCTCGTGCAGTCTGTCTCTGTGAGATGAGAGACACTGCAACATTCCTATTTTTATTTCTTTGTGGGCACCAGGATCTATAGCAAGTCCTGGAAGAAAACATGAACCCACATCACTAGACCCCATTTAGAAGAAAACCTTTTCACTCTGAAAGTGGCTCAGTGTACTCTTGTTCCTGCTGCATACCAAACCAAAGTGGCTTTTAAACTCTTGAGATTAAAGCACTAATTTGGGATTGACTCTGTGTCTATTTCCCAGCTGTGATTCAGACTTCTAGTGGCAAGTACCTTAGTTATTTATTGCATTAAGTTCTTCATCTCTAAAATGGAGACAAGACATACTGCTGGTTATGAGGGTTACAGGAATAAAAATAAGCAGTGTTTTGTGCCATGTTGAATTGCTATATCTACTGTGATCTTCAGAAAAAAAACCCTGCAATTGATACTTGGTCTTTTTACCCATGAAATGCATAACATAATGCTCAATACAAGCATTGGTAGCTTTCTCTTTGGCGTAGTTACGATGCTCAAGGTGACACTAAGTACTGTGCAGGTGTTGAGGAGTATCCTACCCATTGACCGATAGTTGTCCATGGCACTGGATATAAAAGGAAAACGGCAAATGTGCGGTTACACATCTCCAAGTCACGTGTTGCTCATGGAAATCTCAGATTGCAAATCCATAGTAATTCAATTTTGGGTTTTGTTGCTTTTTCCCCCGGAAAGCTCACTCTGCACATATAATAAGATAATATTCACCTATGCATGGGGATTAAATAGAGATTTCACTTGTCCTATTGGTAGATAGCAAGATTAATACAGTAGTGGTTTGCTTGATTTATGATGTTACTAAAATGCACACTGTTTTTCTATTATGCACCCAACCTAAACTAGTGATAATCTAGATTGTGCTCCAAAATTCAACTTTTCTTCTTTGTGTTAAGTGTGTCAGTGTGCTAATTCAAGGACACTGAGGCTTTCAGTGAAATTGTTGATAAATACCACCAAATTGCTCTTCAGTCTTGGAGTGCAAAGACCAAAAGAGAAGCAATTGTTGAATCCACAGCAAAAGCAAACCCACAACCTGCAAGTAAAACTTCTGAATACGGTGCCACAGGTCTTCACATAAGAGCTTGGTGGGAGGGGCGGGGGGAGGCTCTTTCTGCTCTTCTTTTGTGAATGGGATGTGGCGTTGCTATTTACAGAGCAAGTGATGAGGTTGTGAAATGAATATGGAATCACTCTTCAGCGTGTTAACTACAAGCTTCTCTTTCTAAACAAGAACATTTCCCTTTTGTTTTTCTATCTATAAAGGATGCGTGCTGGCTAAGTGGAATCAGTGAAGCAAGTTGTAAATGAGAAAACGCATGAAAGAGTAGTAACGATCAGTGTACAAAAAGCAAAGCAAACCAAAAAGAATTAGTGCAGTGCAATGCCTGCACTGCCGTGAAGGGCAGTCGCTGCTGTTGTGCTGCATTATGCAGCCAGTGCTGCATTATGTCAACAAAAAAAAACCAGCAGTACTGGGTAGTCAAATCATCGGTACCTCATACCGTACCGTACAGTGGCTGTGATTCTGCCATTTTCATGCTACCCTGCACAACTACAGCTGCCCAGGCTTTACCATCCAAGCTCTATGGTAGAAGCAGTTGGTTGCCATGTCCTCAATGCAGTCACTCTTGTCTTACGCAGTGACTATACCTTGTGTTCTTCTGTTACGCCAGCCTGTCCAGCCCGCAATGTGCTACCAGTTAGGGTACCCCGTGCTTTACCGTTGCTGCTGCAGACCCCGCTTTGGTCCATGACCTGTCACGCAAAGTCTGCTGCACTTTGCTGTGGGGAATATCTGGACTGTCGCATTGTGTCGTTCCGCCCATACTTTTTTTTTTTGTGAAGCTGCGCAGGTAGAGCGACACTGTGGCTATACTATTTGCTGTACGTTACATGCACGCACAGGCAATGTAAATCATCCCTGAACAACAGCAAGGACGTGAAATGGCATGAATGAAATAGTTTACTTGCTTTCCTTCAGAAGACATGTCTTACCCCACAAATAAGTAGCACAAAGTATCAAGAAAAATGCTTTGAAAGAGATGCTGATCCAGACAATCTTTTAACTTTAATGTCCCCCTGGTTTTCCAGGCTCAAGCAAACTTATGAACAATTACAAAACAAGTTCTGAAAACTGGTATTTTGAGATTGCAACAGTTTCACTGTGACTGCAAAATATTTTACAAATACTGCTTTCTGAGATTCTGACTTTGAGTTCCAGCTCTTTTTCAGAACTTTTTATTCTGATATTTTTATTCTCTTAAAATATAAAAAGAAGTTTTGTGCCTTCTCTAAATCCCTTTGATACATCAGTTTAGTCTTCCCAGCCTTACCAAGAATGGAGAAAAGTCAGTTAGGACCTTCTGCGGAACACTAATGGTTGATACCAATGCAGGCAGCAAGAATGAAATCATGCTGAAGATGGTGTTTGTGATGCAGAGCGTTTTAGCTTTTGCTCAGCAGTTTTGTCTCCTACGTGCTCACGGAGCACTTTTAGGCTTCGAGTTGAATGGAAGTGTTCGACCTCAATGAAAAAAACAAGTCTACCATCAAAACAGCAAGAAGCTTATGAATTAACATTCTCAAGACTTTCGAGGACTGTTCTTTGAGATGAAAGGCATGTCAGAGGTGGAAAACTCCTGTCCAGTTCTGAGGATCTATACCGTCTGTGTGAATCAGGAGGGATGACACTGCTACGCAGCCTTCTGGGAAGCATGTCACTCTTCCCTCTTCCCCTACCATTCCCTTTCCCCAGCAGCTTCTTGGCTTCATGACCCTGTCACCAGGTTCTGAATGTGGCATTACAGCATTCCCTACATTGGCAATTGGTTTGCTGTTACGGCATCACCCAGCACAGACTGATGAGAAGAGGTAGTCTGATTCAGTGGCACACCAACACCCTAGTGTTAATTATTCACTCTCCATTAAAATAGTGAATGTCTCTCAAGGCTTGTGCGAAATATAAATTAAATTCATAGCAGCTCTTGTTTGATACCCTTTCTGAAAGTGTCCTCAGACTTTCTGGACTGCCACTTATTAAAAAATGACCACCTTGGGAATAAATAAAATATATTTTAGCTTTTTTTTATGAAAGACATTTCTCCTGATTGCCTCTCTTCTCTGATTCTTAAAAAAAAACAAAACAAAAAAAACCCCTATGAATTAATAACTTACATGTGAAGACAGATTATTTGCAATTGGATTGATTTATGATATAAGGATTTAAGTACGTCTCCAGGGCAACTGCTCTTTGCCTGTGGATTCTTACTGTGGTTCCATAAAGGCAGCACCACAAAGTCTTTTGGGGAGCCTTATTTTCATCAGTATTAACAGAAGTTCAGGGCTTAAATGCTCATGTAGATGAGCAAGCTGTACTGCTTATATACAAAGCATAATAATAATGTTGTGTTCAGAGCTATTACAGATTTGAATTCTAGCAGTGCCTAAAGGCCAGGGTCCACATCAAAAACAAAGACTTAGATCCTCCTATTTCATATATACACACACCATTTGCTGCTTCTGAAAAAAACCACAGCCATACCACTAATCTTCACAATGGAACTTAGTAACATGTTTTGATGCAGAATACTGCAGGAGTTGGTCACTCGGTCCTGACAAAACTGGCAATCCAGAGAATTTTGTTGTACTAATGACTAACAGATTATAGGAGACTCCATGCATTAGAGAACAAGTTCTTTATTATAAATTAACATGAAAGCCAAAGGAAAAACAAAAAAAAAAAAAAAAAACCAAACAAACAAAAAAAACCCCAAAAAACAGAAAACCTCTAACTGTGAAAACATCAAGGAAACCAAAATTTAACATCTCAATTAGTGCAATGACATCATAACTCCTACCTCTTCTCAAAGCTGGACAACCAATTTCAAAGATTTTAAGTCAAAATAGTTAGATATAGTCAAAGTTGGTTTGCAGATTCTGGTAGGGCACACTTTATGGAACAAGTCTTAGTAACTGCTGACATAAATATGTGAGAAATTGTGTGTGTATATACGCATATGCTTGTCAGTATTTTGGTCTCTAAACCTAACCAAAATCAGGCAGTTAGAGGTCTGCCCATTTCTAATCCACAAAATAATGGAAATATGTAGCTAAGACTGCCATCCTTATCTCTCTCCATTGCACTTATTGTAGCACATGTGGCATGTAACATCAATCTCAAACTCCTGTAATGTCAAAATACAAGAGTATGATCTAAGCCTGAAGTGAAAGCCTTAGCTGATGCTCTTACTTTGGATTATTTTCCTTATTTTAAATCCTGTGGATTTAGTGCATAGGGTTTGGGGCTTCTTTTTTTTTTTTTTTTTTTTTTTTTTTTGCTCATGTCCAGTATATAAATAAACACCAATATTATTATTGCAATATCAAGCAAATAAACAAAATGCACAAAAGCCAAAGTTATTAGAACAATTTTAATAGAACTACATTCTGTATTTGTTGTACAGCCTAAGCTTGCATTTCTGACTGCCTAGTAGTTTCCCTCACTGGGGCTAAGTTTCAAATTGGCCATGTATTGATATACAGAAAGAAAAAAATATCATATTTTGATGTTGTGGGCATTCTAATCCTCTGGGAACTAACTTATCTGAAAGAAGACTGTGCTATTTGGGGGCATTTTTAAGATTTCAAAATTCAAGTTATTTCACCAGGCTACAGCACTGCATCTTTATATATATTTGTTGTAAAGTTAGCATAAGTTTGACCTTTCTCTCAGAATTGGACCTGCCACTCATAAGAATTGCCCAGGCTCTGGTGCTCACTGGAGGCAGAAAACTCAAACCCCTTCAGAGTCTTAGCACATGTCCCAGCTCAATAACTTAGGCTGTGATGACAGAGTAGAAGCAAATCCAAGAATATCATGCTTGGTGCAATTCCAAGAATATCATGCTTGGCATATGACCAGTCCACTGCAACAGAAGACATTTCTGAAAACTTAGTGACCACTACTGAAAGAATTGTGTGATCTTTAAAGGAACCATTAGCATATTTCCTATGCCCAAGCTTAGTTTTTCCTAAGCGTAGTATGAATAATATGAAATCAAGCTACTAGCAAGTTAAGAATGTAGATGAAGTGTTTTAATTTGAAGAGAAAAAAATCAGCAAAATTTCACATTACCAATAGTATTCTGACCTATTGATCTACCAAGAAGCACAAAAAAAAAAAAAAAAAAAAAAAAAGAGGAGAAGAAGAGGAAGAGTCTACTATGCTTGTTTCCTCCAGGAGTTTTCAGAGGTAAGGATGGCCAAAAAAAAATCTTTCAAGGGTCTAGGACACATTAAATAACCAAACAAAGATGAGTCCCCCATACCAGATTCATAGACAGGACCGGCTAGGGTGTCTCCAGGTTGTAGATACCAGGGAGTACTGAGCAAAAGTAGAGGTGCCTTTTTTTCCTATTATATATTGTATATGCAGACATTACAAATAGATCTACTGTTTCTATCTGTAATGGGACTTGACAGTTGCCCCAGCAACAGAACAAGAGGCAAAGAGCACAAACTGAAACAGGAGGTTATATCTGAACTTATGGAAAAGCTTTTTTCACTTTGAGGGTGATCAAAAACTAGCACGGGTTGCCCAGAAAGGTTGTGGAGTCTCCATCTTTGGAGATATTCAAAGGCTATCTGGACATGGTCCTGGGCAACCAGCTCTAGGTGGCCCTGCTTGAGCAGGGGGGTTGGCCCAGATGACCTCCGGAGGTCTCTTCCAACCTCAGTCATGTTGTGATTCTGTGACAGCTTGTCAAAGAAACAAAAGCGACACAAAAACAATGGAAGATCTTTCAGCAAGAGGTTTGGAAATCTCAGTCAAAAATTATTTGAGGGGTGGCTTGATTAGATTATTGTATCTTCATGAAGAAAGGAAATATTTTTTAGAGCTTAGTTGGTACAACAAGAATCAGTTGTCAGCAGCTGGAATTGGGCAATTTCCATCCTAATTCTGCGTGTGAGAATTATTACTAAGTATTGAAGTAGGCCAGGAGAAAAGGTGCTGAGGCATTCCTGAGATCTTTCAACTCACAAGTAGATGCATTCCTGTCATTTGAGTGTTAGGAAAGCATAAATATCAAAGAATGTGCTCAGCACTTAGATAACTTGAAGAAACGAGGCCTCTCCAGGAATGTGATAGATCTAGAAGATCTAAAGCTCCATTCTGTGAATCTGTAGCAACATGGTATCTCTCTGTAGTAGAAGACATAGTTAACTAGATACTGAAATGCATGAGGACATAATGAGCCAAAAAAGCTGCTATGATGCCAGTTGATGAAATTGGAACAGAAACTGAAGATCCCTTTTTTTTTTTTTTGCTATTTCACCTACTGTTCTAAGGCTGTGCATGAGCGAAGAGGTCCGGAAGCCAAGAAAGAGGTCCAGGGTCTGCCTTTCATGTTTCATTCCTCCTTCTGACAGGGTTCAGCCCAAGGCTTTAACAAGAGAGAGAATGAA